>NC_084799.1:18107500-18407500 GCF_963169125.1 Humulus lupulus | reverse complement strand
AACTGTAAGTGTTAAAATATTGGAAATGTTAAGCAGTACTGATAATTAACAAAGTTTGTTGGTAGTGCATGACTATTTCGATCTCCTTCGATATAACACCCGAATCAATATTATGTTAAGTATTTGAACTGTTATTTTGTTGTTTAGACAATAAAATGTTTCAATTATTGTGCAGATAATTGAAATAATTTTATTAATTAAACGAGAAAGCAAAAAAAAAAAAAAATTTGCCGACGCAAGACCACTTTTGCCGGCGCAATATTGCGTTGGTGAAAGTACTTTTACCGACGCATTCGACGAAACTCGCCGGCAAAAGTAGAGTGGGAAAATTCCCGCCTTCGCATTTTAAAACACACGTGTAAAACCTTGTTATAATTACCGTTGAGACTTTTGCCGGCGTGTTAGGTGGAATGCGCAGGCAAAAGTCTGTCAAAATAAATATTGGTAGGTGAGTACTTTTGTCGGCGCATTTTTTTGCGCCAACAAAAGTATATAAATGTGTCAGCAAAAGCCCAAGTAATCAAAACTATGTCGTTTTTAAGTAGGGTTTACTGACGACTTTTGCCGGCGCAACGAAACGCGCCAACAAAAGTATCCAGTTTATCCAGTCTCTTTCTCTATTCATCAACCATCTCTCCGCCACCACCACCCCAACGGCGGCCACGCCTCCACCACCCCAACCGCCACCACCACCCCACACCTCCACCACCCTCTTTCAGTCAGCCCTCTCTCCTTCTTTCTCCTCATGTTTCTCACACCACCCACCACCACCACGCCACCGCTTCCGAGAGAACCTAGCCGAGCCGGGCCTCCACAGCCGACCACCGTGAGCGAGGTAAATTTTTTCAATTTAATTAGTTTTTAAATTATTATTTTTTAAAATATTGTTTAACTTAAATTTTTTAGCCTCCACAACTGACCACCGAGCCTCCCTAGCCGACCATTGTGAGCCGCCTCCTCCGTGAGCCGCTGCCTCCTCAGTGAGCATATTTTTAAATTTTAATTTTTTTTGATATTTTAATATTGTGTATGTATATTTGGTATTTGATATTTTAATATTGTGTATGTGTTTTAATATTGTTCATGTATCAAAAACTTGTAAATGTTGTGTATTTTAAAAAAAAAAATTCAGATTATTAACATATGTGTTTTTAAGATTAATATGTATATATATATGTAAATGAGAATGTTTATATTTTGTTGTGTGAAATTGTTATTTGATATGTGTTTTTGTTCTGCATGTTCTGGCAACATCTTGGATTTTTTGGAGTCATTTGCAGGTTTTTAAATTTTTTTTAAACTTAGAAAATTAATTATTATATTCAAGTATAATGTAAAAATTAATTATTTAAACTAATTAAATTAAACAAGTAGATATATAATTAAGTAAAATAATTAAATAAATCAAATATAATTAAGTAAAATACAAATATAATAAAATTATTATTAAATAATAATTAAATAAATTTGAGGAATAATTAAAAATAATTACAAAATGCAATTAATATATAATTAAATAAATTTAAAATTATATTTTAATTAATTAATATTTAATTAAATAATGAATAAATAAAACCAACAATTAATTAAATGACTTACAAACAAATATAATTGCCTAAGACATAATTGAACGATTCTTCCATAATACATCATAAAAATGAGTATTAGAACATGTCTACTTACTATCTCTAAGGGATCCACTAACTCAGGATATGGTAGGTTGGGAAAGACAATAAATAATAAAATGTTAATTTTATATATATAAAAAAAGCAATAAACATGCACCTAGTGGATGCTTTGGAGATAGTCAATGTATTCATGTACTGATACTCATTTTTTCAAGATATTTGATGAAATATCTTGAAAAAATGAGTATTAGAACATGTCTGCCTACTATCTCCAATGGATCCACTAAGTCAGAATAGGGTAGGTTAGGAAAGACAATAAGTAATAAAATGTTAATTTTATATATAAAAAAGGCAATAGACATACACCTAGTGGATGCATTGGTGATAGTCAATGTATTCATGTACTGGTACTCATTTTTTCAAGACATTTGATGAAATATCTTGTAAAAATGAGTATTAGAACATGTCTACTTACCATCTCCAATGGATCCACTAAGTCAGAATAGGGTAGGTTGGGAAAACCAATAAGTAATAAAATGTTAATTTTATATATAAAAAAGTAATAGACATGCACCTAGTGGATGCCTTGGGGATAGCCAGTGTATTCATGTACTACTCCTCATTTTTTCAAGATGTTTGAGAAACATTTTGAAAAAATGAGGAGAAGTACATGACTACTTACTATCTCAACGAGTTCCACTAGGTCAAAATAAGGTAGGTTGGGAAAGACCATAAGTAATAAAATGTTAATTTTATAACAAAAAATAATAGACATGCACCTAGTGGATGCCTTAAGGATAGCCAATGTATTCATGTACTGCTCCTCATTTTTTCAAGATGTTTGAGAAACATCTTGAAAAAATGCGAAGAAGTACATGACTGCTTACTATTTCCAAGGGATCCACTAGGTTGGAATAGGATAGGTTGGGAAAGATCATAAGGAATAAAATGTTAATTTTATAACAAAAAACAATAGACATACATAATTTGAATTAGTCGATTAATAAATATTTTAATGTAGAATGGTCGAACCAAGTAATGACACCGGTGGTGGCTCCAAGAGGGACAAGGGAGCTTATTACGGTGCTGTTGATGCGGTTTTTCACCAACAGTGTATTACGTAATTAGTTGGAATAAACTAGTGCTTAAGGATAAACCGTGATAGGGATAATAACTCTTAAGGATGCTTAGAATGATATAGTAAGAACACTCGTTCCTTTTTACGTGGTTCGGAGGCTAAAATCCCCCTAGTCCACGAGTCGATATTATTACTGTATATCTCTCTATATTTCGACAGAGTATTTGCATTACACAGAGAAAACCCAACCCCTTCTCTATCCAAGGCCTTGATATTTATAGAAGAACCATCCCAGGATAGGTGCCGGGGTCATCACGTGGATACCCATCCTATATGTGACCTGTCTTGCACAAATGATGAATATTACAATATATATTAATGTATGGTCTAATCATTAGGTAAAATTGATCATGGGTTGCCTGGCATAATCGGACATGTGATGTTTGATCATGCACGCTTATGTTACGTGTCCGAGAATTCAGGGATATCAGACATGTAATGTCTGACCACTCACGTTTATAAATAACGTATCCAGGTTTATAAAGACTCTTGGACATGGTAGGTTGTCAAAGTGCCATGACTTGAACATAACGCCAGCTTGTGCCCAGGATGCTGTGTTTTATATCCATCTCCAGCTTGTGCCTTAATGCTTCGTATTCCTCAGCTCGTGTTATTACCTAGGGAGTCGCACTTCCTTCGCAGAGGAAATATCAGCTTGTGGGTCCTTTAGGACTGTTCTTAGCTAGCCAACTGTACTCGAGCTGCATAAAAGACATGGGCTGAATATCAGGGCGTATAGGTGCCAATATCAAAAAGGAGCTGGCCACCAAAACAATTAGCCATCTGAAAGTAGAGTTTGATGCACAAACTGGAAAAGCTATTCAAACGTACGACAGGTGGTTCAACAATTCCATGGCTCGTTATATGCGTGACACCGTACCCCCAACTACACTAGCTTGGGAACAAGTAACTCCAGTTGTTCTCCAAGTTATTTGACATAGATTATCTGTAAGCATTTTGTAAATCTTTAATAACTCACTATTAATTATTTTTTCTATCTTCATAATATTTTAACAAATTCCAAATTTAATTGTGATTTTATGACAAATTCATTTATCCACAAGATAATCCAGTAGTCAACGATGCCATGGTAAGACAAATGCAAAAACATCTGAGTGATTGGCGCCACACGATGAAGAAACACTGGGTAGAGGTTGGAGGAAAGGTGGACAATGAGAAAGCGAAGTCGAAACCTTATAATTCGATTAGTTCTTCTAATTGGGAAATTCTATGCGATTTTTGGGCTTCTGATTCTCAGCAGGTATACCTTAGTTTTTACATTAATGTTTAATTATAAAATTACAATCTAGATTAATGAGTATTACTTTCTATTTGAAGCATATATCGAAGATAACTAAAGAGGCTCGAGCAAAAATGACCATACAAGGAGGACACGGTTCCAAATCCATCGTTGCCCATATTTATGATCACGTAAACTATAATAACCTATATCTTTACAGTTATGAAAATATTATAAAGGTAGCAATTTGTTTTTTTAGATCGACTCGTCTACTAGCCAGTTTCCGAGCATGATCGACACATTCGAGCACCTCCACAAGAAGAAGGATAAGTGGATTAGCGATGAAGCAGCGACAAAACATGTAAGTTGCCTAACCTTAACTAATTTATGATCATTTAACTTTAAAAAAGTTTAATAAATATTAATTATTAATTGGTTGGTGTCAATTAGTAATTACTTATTAATTATTAATTAAAATTATAACAATTAAATCTTTTTAATATATGTGCCAACATTTTTATGATTAATGATTGTGGACTAAGATAAAAAAAAAAGAACGTAACTAATGTTGTCCCCGTATCAGGGAGCTTATGGGCTAAGTTAGTTTGTTCATGAAAATCCATATCTAAATCACAAACATGCAAATATTGTTGATGTATATGTTTAGAGACGTAAATTCCCCATTAATGGAATTAACTGCTCTTACTGTATATATCAACAATATCTTCATTATTGTGATTTAGATATGGATTTTCATGACCAAATTAACTTTAGCCCATTTGCTCCCTGATACAGGAACAAAATTAATTACATTCTTTTCCAATCATTGGTCTGCAGTCATTAATGATAGGATGTTGGCAGATAGATAATAAAGTTATACTTTATATGTAGTTATATTAAAAATTTATAAGTTAGGTTTTCAAATAATTATATATTGGAATGTGATATATGTGTTTTTTATTGTGCAAACTGAGATGACCGAGCGTCGAGCATCGCAGAGTACGACCCCTGTATCATCTGCTGTTTCTTGTGTCGGCAATAATGTCGACGGTCAGTTCCCGCCTGATATGGATATTCCATAGATGTCCTTGGGCCCCGCTCATGTTATAAGAAAGGGTTTGGGGGGTTGCATAGGTTGAGGGCAATTAGCGCAAAGAGGGAAACATCTTCATCAACTTCTCAAATGTCCGGACAATTGCCACCTGAAGTAGACACCATTTTGCAGCAAACTCAGGACATTATGTTGGAAAATTAGAACCTAAAGAAGTATATGACTAAACTTGAGAGTCGTCAACAACATCAAGATATACTGCTCATTGCTTTGTTGAAGCAGGTTGGTGTATTGACTACTGGTTTTACTGTCGACTTACCAAAAAAGGATCCGGACGAGGACGATGGTCCAGGTGAGGATGATGCTCACGGGGGCGGGGATGATGAGGAGGACAATACACATTTGTAGAACTTTTTTATTTATTTAAAGTTTAATTGATTAGAGATTTAATTTACTAAACTACTTTTATATTTTCATGTTTGGTAGAGACAATAAACATTAATAGTTATAAAATATTTTTATTTATTTATAAAATCTTAATTTTTGTTTTATTTCTAATTAAAAAATATTACTAAAAAATTAAATTTATTAATATATTAAAATCAAAATTTATTAATTAATATTAATATATTGGAAATAAAATTAGTAATATTATCAAAAAAAATTATTTAAAAAATACTTTTACTGACGCAAAATTACGTCAGCAAAGTCTCTACCTTTACCGGCGCAAAAACGCGCCACTAAAAATCCTATTATTATCGACGCAGTAAGCGTCACTAAAGATATCCACCTTTGCCGCGCGCAATGTTGCGGTACTAAAAGCAACAGCTTTTGCCGGCGTAACTTTATGCCGCTAAAAGTGTTTTTCACAATCCCGTGGCAAGTTTTTTCGTCTGCGCATCCGTATTTTTCCCGGCGCAGTTTTGCGACGCTAAAAGATACCTTCACCGGCGCAGTATATTTCGCGTCGACAAAAGTTCCATTATCAACGGATGTACGCCGTCACTTTTTGCCGATGCAAAAGCGCGTCGGGAAAGCCCAAAGGGCTTTTGTCGACGCAAAAATGCGTCGTTAAAAGTCTTGTTTTTGTAGTGACAGTAACCACTTTAAGTTGCTACTTGGATGTTTATTTTTCTCTATACCCATTTTTCTTGTAAGTTTTTCTATTATTTAGTGAAGTTGTGTTAAATATATCAATTCAGAGAAATGAGTAAAACCTCACTAGGGAATTTTTTGGAGTGGCTTGATCATCGATCTTGGTTCTATATATATATACATTATTCATCTTTTGCACCGGAATAAAATTAGTGAAATAATATTATCATGATTTTGCAGAGTATATCTTGATTGATGTATTTTAATCGAAGCTTGCATGAAGAATTTGTTTGAGAAATTTTTCTTGTGAAGTGAATCTCTTTGTCACATATGCAAATACTAGATATTGTTATATTATTTTATAATATAATGTTTTAGATTAAATAAATCTGACAAAGAGTGTCACATGTTGTAACATACAAAATGAGAGTTGCAACATTTGGATAGTGCAAATGTGTAACATATTTGAGAGTTACAATTTCAGTAACAAATTTGTAACTCCCAAATATTATCCATTATTGTGTAAATTTGTTGTTACACAATATTGATTTGAATTTCATAAAGACACAAGTGAAATAATTATTGGAGATTTGGTTTTAATCCCAATAATGTGTTTGGGGGTTACAAAATCAATTGTGAATGATTTGGAACCATTTGTAAAATTGCACAAAAATGTGTGCTGAAAATGGATTGTGGCTGCGACCACTGTTTATCACTGGTCGCAGCCTGGGAGACAAAGGCCAGTGGTCACGACCACTGACACTCCTGGTCACGGCCAGCGAGGCTGACAGCCAAATTGGTTTTTGAGTTTTTTTCCAATTTGAAAGGTTCTAACATCTTAATGTTGACCTTCGATTTGGCCAACGATACGGAGTCAAATGTACGACAAAGTATAAAGCAAGAATGAGAAAAATGATCTAACGAAAAGGAAGAAAACACCAAGGAATTATAGTGGTTCGGCCCCAAAGAATGGTAATGACCTACGTCCACTTAGTGATATTGTTATTATTGAATCTCAAAGTCGTGGTCAAAGAACTAGGGTTCTTGAGTTTCACAAACCTTGAATGTATTACAATAAGACGATGAACAACTCACTATAGCTCCTTTTTCTCTCAATATTTCACAAAAAGATTCAGGAATCAAAAATCCAAAAGTCCCTTCCTTGAGTTATTTCATGCATATTTATAGGCTCAAGGAGGGTTACCCATGTCAACGTGCCCTATCTTTCCTTAATAATCGCGTATCAAGATAATAATGAAGAAATATTCAATGCAGTTATTATAAGATTACAGCTTAAGAAGAAATAAATTAGGTTATACGACCAGCCTGGTCGTATCAAAAATTAACCCTGACGATGTGGTGTGCTTTTGGTCGATAGTCGAGCAGTACTTTCGCCATGTGTCAACCACGTGTGAGAAATTCTCGCCACGTCATCAGCAACCGTTTTTTGGGTAAACACTTAAGTAACTCCAAAATCTTCATTTTTATTCCATAAACACCCAATTAAACATTGGTAACAGTCATGGGGTTGGTGGAATTTAAAATTCAAAGAATGTCTCAAAACTCTATAAATAGGAGCCTATTGCTCACTTGTAAGAGACACAATTTTTCTATTCATTGAAACACTTGGCTAGAAAATACATAGAGACTTGATAATTCCACAGAGATATTTCCAAAATTGTAAGAGTTCCCTTAGTGCTTGAGTCAGGGGGAAATAAACTTTTGAACAAAAGTTTCAAACCTTGTTCAAGTTGGTAATCCACAATACTCTCCACTTTGGTTGTGTGAGTGAGAGTTTTTCATTTATTGTTCTTGTTATTTTCTTTTTATACTATTGTTTCCATTTTCTTCTCATATTCTCTATTTACTCTTTTACTTGTATCTTTTGTTTTAGAGTTGTAATAGCCTCTATATCTTTCATACTACTACTCCTAGTTTATTTGTATTATTTTGTCATAGCGTTGTATTTTCATTACTATCTTTTTCCATATTTATCTGTGTTAGAGAAAATTAGTTTAAGCTGTTACTCTTGTTGTTAATTCTGTTACTTTGTAACTAATCTATTTCATACTTGTACCAATCTCTTTACTCTGTAACCTCTTATTATATAATAAGAGTTCTTCTCTCAGATCAATGTAATAAAGAGACTTTGTTTCACTCTCTCTCTCTCTCTAGATTTACATGGTATCACGAGCCAGGACTTTCCTGCCCTAATTCTTGATTTTTTTTCTCTCTTCTTTTCTTTTACCCATTTCTCCTTCGTTTCTCTGAGCTTCATGTATGGCAGGTTCTGCTGGTGCTCCCGAATTTGTCTCAGCCCCGATGCTCACTGTCCAACAACAACAATTTAATGCTCTCTCTCAGGCACTCAATCATGGTCTTCCCATGCGTCTTGATCGCACTAATTTTCTCTTATGGAACGCTCAGATGGAAAATGTCATATATGCCAATGGTCTTGAAGATTTTGTGGATGGAACTACCCAAGCCCCTGCTCAACATCTTCTTGATTCCGAAACACTCAACCCAGATTTCATTCAATGGAGGTGAAAAGATAGGCTAATTCTTTCATGCTCTTCTCCTCTCTGTCTCCTGAAATAATGACTCAAATTGTCGGGATGACCACGAGTGCCACTGCCTGGTCTGCTCTTTAATCTTATTACTCGTCTTCTTCTAATGCTCGTATAATGCAGCTAAGACTTCAACTTCAAACCCTAAAGAAAGGGAGCTTGTTTATGATGGATTACACACTTAAAGTCAAGAACATTTCTGATCAACTTGCTGCAATCTCCGAGAAGGTCTCTGATCGGGATCAAGTGTTGTATCTTCTTGCTGGTCTTGGGGCTGATTATAACTCTTTCATTGTTTCTGTAACATCCAAATCAAAATCCCTATCATTTGGCCAAGTCTCTAGTCTACTTCTTGCTCATGAATCAAGATTGGAGCAACAACTTTCAGTGGAAGACTCGACTCCTATTGTTGCTAATGTGGCTCATCGCCAATACACATATTCCAAAAATCGTCCGACCACTCGACCACCTTTCAATCGTGGATCTCACTCCTCTAATCATGGTCGTGGCTATTACAATACTAGATCCACCCCAACTACTGGTGCTCGCACTGTGTTCCAACTCTGTCTACGCCCTAGTCATAATGCCTATCACTGCTACAGACGATTTGATCCAAATTTGCCTCCCCTATCTCAGACCTCTTCCCAGACATACCTAGCTCCTATAACAGCCATGGTTGCCACCCCAGCTACTGTTGCAGATGACTCTTGGCTTCATGACACAGGGGCTTCTCATCATCTCACTCCTTCCATCACCAATCTTGATAATCCTTCCCCTTATACTGGTTTTGACAATGTCACAGTGGGTAATGGTTCTTCTATCTCTATCAAATCTACTGGCACCTCTACTATTCCTACTTCTCAGCATTCCTTTCATTTAAATAATGTCTATCATGTGCCTAATATTGCCACTAATCTCTTGCTGTTTCCCAATTTTGTCATGGCAACAATGTATTTGTTGAATTCTACTCTGATGCCTATCATATAAAGGACCTTCACTCGAAGAAGCTTCTTCATCAAGGAACTCTTGATCATGGCCTGTACACATTACAAGTTGCTGCTTCTTTTTACAAAAACAAGTCTAGGATTTCGGCTTATCACACTACTATTCTTCCACCCATTTCAGCTTTTTCATCTACTGTACCATTTCAAAATGTAATTCAGACCCCAGCTGCTATTTGGCATGCTTGGCTTGGTCATGTTCATCATGATATTGTAAATCGTGTACTTCATCAATGTAATAAAACATTTTCTTACAATAAAAATCTCATTTGTATTGCCTGTCAATATGCTAAAAGTCATAGGCTTCCTTTTTCCCTCTCTAAATCTCATGCCACACAACCATTAGAACTTATTCACACTGACATTTGGGGACCATCTCCTATCACCTCTACTGATGGCTCACACTATGTTTTACTGCTTGTTGATGAATTTTCTAGGTTTACCTGGTTATATGCTCTCGCCACCAAAGATCAAGCCTTAAACATGTTTAAATAGTTTAAACTTTTGGTCAAAAATTAATTCTCTTCCTCAATAAAACATATTCAATCTGATGATGGTGGTGAGTTCAAATCATTCCTTCCCTTTTTATCCATGTGTGGTATTACTCCTAGGTTCTCTTGCCCCTATACTTCGGCCCAAAATGTCCGAGTAGAACGCAAGCATCGACATGCTGTGGAAACATGCCTCTCCTTGTTAGCTCATGCTTCTCTGCCCATGCAATATTGGCTCTTTGCATTCCGTGTTGTTGTATATACTATAAATCGGCTTCCTACCAAAGTCCTTCATCTCAAATCTCCCTATGAAGTTCTATACAGTAAGTCTCCTGACTACTCTCTATTTCGTTCTTTTGGTTGCCTTTCTTCCCTTGTCTTCGTACTTACAACAAACAAAAACTTGAATATAGGTCCAAGTCTTGTATCTTTGTTGGCTATAACACTTCTCACAAAGGCTATCTTTGTTTAGATTCCATAGCTCATAGGATTTATACAACTCGCGCATGTAGTTTTTGATGAAAACTCTTTCCCACAACTCACTGTGACACACTATTCACCCACCTCCAATGTCCCAAATTATTTCACACCAGCTATTTTACCTTTCTCCTCAACTCCTTATCCCCCTACTACCACCACAACCACTCCTCCCACTACATCTTCTCCTCCCTTATCTACCCCATTGCTTACACTGCCCGATCCCATTACTTGTGCTCCAACAGTTACTACTAATATATCTTCTTCTGTGCAGGACACTCCCACTGGCAACACTCATCATATGGCCAAAAGTGGCATTCAAAAGACCAAAGCTTACACAGCTAGCAAAGCTTCCACCACTCATCTCCCACCTCGTTCATACAAACTTGCTCTTACTTGTCTACCTTGGAAAGCAGCCATGGAACTTGAACTCACAGCACTTGCCAAGAACAACACATGGACCCTTGTCCCATGGCCTCTTCATGTCAATATTATTGATTGCAAGTGGCTCTTCAAGCTCAAGTATAATTCAGATAGCTCCATAGAGCGTCACAAAGCTCGTCTTGTAGCTCGGGGGTTTACGCAAACTGCTGGGGTTGACTATTTTGACACTTTTTCCCCTGTGGTAAAGCCAGCAACCATTCGGGTCATTCTTGCTTTAACTTTGTCCAAACAGTGGTCTCTTCGATAGCTTGATGTGCACAATGCTTTCCTCAACGGAGATCTCTCTGAGGCAGTGTTTATGTCACAACCCCCTGGATTTATTGACCCTTGTCATCCCACTCATGTTTGCCGCTTACACAAAGCTCTCTACGGCCTCAAACAAGCTCCTCGAGCTTGGTTCTCCAAACTGAGTTCTGCTCTGAAAGCCTGGGGTTTCATTTGTTCCAGATCTGACCCATCCTTGTTCATTCTTCACAAGGATAACTTTGAACTTTACATTTTGGTTTATGTAGATGACTTAGTCATCACAGGCAGTTATTCGTCAAAAATAGAGGGTGTTGTTCGTGCTCTGCATAATCAGTTTGCTATTCGTGATCTTGGAAAACTTGCCTACTTTTTAGGAGTTAAGGTATCTTATTTTCCTGGCCACATTCATCTCTATCAACACAAATATATTGATGATCTCTTATTGCTCACAGACATGCTTGACTCTAAAGCAGTCTCAACTCCAGGATCTGTTAGCAAACAACTTTCGCAATATGATGGTACACCCCTGGAAGATGCCACTGAATATCGTCGGGTTGTTGGTTCTTTGTAGTATGTCACCATGAAACGTTCTGATATAGCCTATGCTGTCAACCAAGCATGTCAATATATGCATGCTCCAACATCCTCTCATTGGCTTGTTGTTAAGAGGATTCTGAGATATCTTCGAGGCACACAATATCATGGCATAACTCTTTCTGCATCCTCCAGCTTTCATCTTTCTGCCTTTGCTGACGCAGATTGGGCTTCCTCACCTGATGGCAGACGCAACACCAGTAGCTATTGTGTT
The DNA here is from genome assembly GCF_963169125.1 of Humulus lupulus. Taxonomy (NCBI): domain Eukaryota; kingdom Viridiplantae; phylum Streptophyta; class Magnoliopsida; order Rosales; family Cannabaceae; genus Humulus; species Humulus lupulus. The sequence continues at coordinate 18,395,314 of NC_084799.1, read as the reverse complement.
TTCTTTGGTGACAGTATTGTGTCTTGGTTTTCCAGCAAACAGAAAGTGGTGTCCCGTAGTAGCACAGAAGTTGAATATCGATCTCTTGCCAATGCTGCTGCTAAGCTCACTTGGTACAAATATCTCTTCTCTGAGTTACATCTGCCTATTAATTCACCTCCTCTCCTTTGGTGTGATAATATTTCTGCCACTCATCTTGCCTCAAACCTAATTTTTCATGCTCGCACTAAACATATTGAGATTGACTTTCATTTTCTTCGAGATATGGTTGCACGCAAGGAGCTCTTAGTTCAGTGTGTGCCTTCGGAACATCAAGTGGCTGACATACTCACTAAACATCTACTTGCAACTCGGTTTAATGCTTTGTGTTCCAAATTGACAGTTCTTCCTAGACCTATCAATTTGAGGGGGCCTGTTAGAGAAAATTAGTTTAGGCTGTTACTCTTGTTGTTAATTCTGTTACTTTGTAACTAATCTGTTTCATACTTGTACCAATCTCTTTACTCTGTAATCTCTTATTATATAATAAGAGTTCTTCTCTCATATCAATGTAATAAAGAGACTTTGTTTCACACACTCTCTCTCTAGATTTACAATATGTATTTTTGTTATAGAGTTGTAACTTTATTCAATCAATCATTGTTCATTTGTATATTTTGCTTAGAGTTTGAAAATATTTTTTCGTATTTCTATTGAGCGAATATATATTTTCCTGATAGATATGGTATATATAAGTAATTTATATTTTGTGCAAAAAAATCTTCAATCACAAAAGTACGAGAACATTTTATTGAACAGAAAAAATCTAACACACCATCATGGTTTTTTAAATTAAAATTAACACGTAAAGTTTGTCAAGAAGAAGAATTAACATGAAAAAAAGTGAGAAAATTATTATTTTAAATTAATTATTAAAAATATAATTTTAATTTTCAATTAAAATAAAATATCAATAAATTAAAGTACATTGATCATAAATTAACACACCATAGCTAATAATTGAAATAAAATTTTAAATTTTTTATTGAATTTAAATTCAAATTTATAGATAAGATATTATATAATTGAAATTTAAATGACTAGTTACAATCTACGGATGCACGAATATATATATATATATACATTTAACCGTACATCATCACTAACCCATTATTCTAATAATATCTGAAATAAAATAACAAAAAAAAATACATTTGAATTTAAATTTAAATGTATAGATATTATATAATTTAAATTGAATTTCGTAGACTTAAATTTAAATTTAATACGATTGAAATCTTAAACGTCGGTCTACTAATATATAAAAGGCAGCGTACACCATCACTAACCCATAATTCTAATTTTCTCTTCGGTTGTTTCTTCTTCTTCTTCGTTTCGTTTTCTTTCTTCGAAAAGTTTACAGATTGCATTAGATTCGTTCTTTGATATTGATCCGTGAAGAAATCATAAATGGCTCGTACGAAGCAAACTGCTCGCAAATCCACTGGTGGAAAGGCTCCCAGGAAGCAGCTTGCGACGAAGGCTGCAAGGAAATGGGCTCCGAATACTGGTGGAGTTAAGAAGCCGCATCGTTATCGTGCAGGAACAGTTGCCCTTCGTGAAATTAGGAGGTACCAGAAGAGCACTGAGCTTTTGATCCGGAAATTGCCATTCCAGCGCCTTGTTCGTGAGATCGCTCAGGACTTTAAGATTAATATGAGGTTCCAGAGCCACGCGGTTCTTGCCCTACAAGAGGCAGCAGAAGCTTATTTGGTGGGTCTGTTCGAGGACACAAATCTGTGTGCCATTCATGCCAAGAGGGTCACTATTATGCCCAAGGACATTCAATTGGCGCGTCGTATTCGCGGTGAACGTGCTTAACAGTGGCCCAAGGATTTATAGTTTTTAGGAATTACCTATTTACTTTATAAATTTAATTGTTTTTTTTTTGGACCATTAAATTAAGAGTGTTTTTATTTGACACTCTAAATACTTATTAAATTCAACTAAGTAGAATCCGATATTGAATTGCACCAATAATAATATGCCACCTGCTTGTAATGTTGGACAGCAATTCTCTTAAATTAATGGCAATTAGATGCATAAATACTCGTTAAAATTCCAAAGAGTTAGATTTTCTACATTTCAGGCTCTCTTATTTTCTGTTGGGTGTTTTTTTAATTTAGTGTGTTTATTACTTTTTATTGGCTGTTTGATCGATCTATTTGGTTTTGAAAGAGCAACCACCATACTTCTGGTGTTTGATCCATTGCCCATAACTTTTTACTCCGGGTTAATACAAGTATAAACAAACAGACTTTAATTATAAACTATTTCCCTCTCTCTCTCTCTCTCTTTTTACAAAATAAAGTATTTTTCTCTTTAAAAATTAATTATTCTCATAAATTTATTTATAAAAAATGCTAACGACAAAGATTTTTTTTAAACTTAATTTTTCATATAATTTTAGCAAGATTATCTTATTCAATACCAATAATAATAACCCCACAAAAAAAAATACCAATAATAATAAAAAAAAAAAACAAGACACTGAGTCAAATGAAACCATAGTTGAATCAATTTATAATAGACAGTGGATAATGTTAGAGATATTTGTATTGTCGAAAGACTATACAACTCTATACAAAATAATACAAAAACACAATGATTGATTAAATAAGATTACAACTCAATACTCAAAATACAAATAGATATAGAAAAAAAAAATAGACGAAGAGAATGATAAGGACTACAACTCTAAAACAAAAGATACAAATAAATATGTAAAGATAAAATAGGAGAATAGAAGATAAAAGCAATGGTAGAAAAAATAACAAGAACAAAAAGGTAAAACACTCTCACTCACACAACAAAAGTGAAGAGCATTGGGTATCACCAACTTGAACAAGGTTTACAACCTTTGCCCAAAAGTTTATTTCCCCTATCTCAAGCACTAATAGATTCTCTCAATATTGGAAATAGTTATCTGGAATAATCAAGCTTTTGGTGTATTTCTAGCAAAGTGCTCTAATGGATAGAAATATAGTTGTCTTACAAGGGAGCATTAGGCTTCTATTTATAGAGTTTTGAGATACCCTTTGAATTTCAAATTCCACAAACCCTGTGGATGTTTCTAATGTTTAATTGGATGTTTACGGAAGTAAAATGGAGATTTGGGAGTTACTTGGGATGTTAGGACCGTTCAAATTGGAAAAAACTGAAAAAACAAATTGGTTGTCAGCCTTACTGGCCGCAGCCATAGACTATTTTTGTAATGCCCCAAATTTCCTAATGAGGTTTAGGACCTTGATTAGGAGGCTGGGAGGGCCATAATTGATTTATTATAGTATTTAATGGTTATATGCATGTTTACGTGAATTATATTATTATATGATGGTGGATGCATGCATATGGGAGAATTTATTATTGTGAGGGTATTTTGGTAATTTGGCCACTGTGGGCGTAATTGTATATTTTGGGTGCATGATTGTGATTAATTAATATAGCCACACTATAAGGTGGATTGGTTCGAGCTATCGACATGAGACGATCATGAGATGTAAGTGTTCGATCTAGTCATAACGGGTTTAAGTTTGGGGCTCGGGGTGAGTCTCGGGGTGAATTTAATGATTAGAGAATTACCGGGAATTAAAGGGTAATGGGATATGATCTATTGGTATTTGGGAATGTTGAGATTAGCAGGAATTGGAGAGCGTTAATTATAATTAACGGTGTAGGTTGGAAATGACGAATTTACCCTTGGAAGTGTTTAGAAGCTTTTAAATTGGTCTAGGGGCATTATGGTCTTTTGACCTTAAGGATTTATATAAGTTTTTGGGGGTTTGGAAGGCTGTAGAAACAGAGCAAAACAGAGCCTAACCTCATCCTTTCTTCCTTTCTCTCCCGTACAAACTTTCCTTCATCCTTTTCTTTGAATTTTGAGAGCCACCTTGAGGAGTTAAGCTTGGAGATCAAAGGGGGAAACTAGGGAACTTGTCACAGCCATTAAAGGGGATTCAAAACCGTGTTTGAGGTGAGTTCCAGTTATGAATTTAAGGTGTGCTCTGTTTTTTTGAGTTAAGTTTTGAGTTTCTTAAGTTTTTAAGCTTAGGATTGGACTTTGTGAATTGTTGAGTTTTTGGTTGGTTTGAGCTTCGGGTTTTGGTGGTTTTGGACCATTGAGAAGTTTGGTAATATTGATTTGATGATTTGGAGATGTTTAGATGGGTTTTTGGAAGGTTTTAAAAGTGGAAAAACAAAGAAAAATGGCTGGTGCGAAGTTGGGCCGCGGCCCTAGCTTGAAGAAGGTGGTGAAGGCTCTGTCAGGGGGGCGGGCCGCGGCATGGTCCATGTAGGGCCGCGGCCCTTAAGGGAAAAATTGCCCAAAAGTGTGTTTTTGTGATGGAAACTTAACTCTAAGGGCCTAGGATCGATCCTACTACCTAGTTGAGTGGGATTTGATATTCCGGAGGCTTGGGTTGGGTTTGGAAGTATTTAATTACTCATTTTGATGAGGTTTTATATTTGGTTATGACTAGGTGACCGCTAAGGGCTTAAAGGTTGATCGTTCTCAAGGGTCATTCTTTAAATTGTTCTAGCTCGAATCTGAGGTAAGAAAACTGCACCCTGTGTGTATGAGACATGCATGGTTATTATTGACGCATGTCGGTTGATTATTATGTATGACATGCACGGTTATTATGATGCATGTTGGTTGATTAATGAGTATGACATGCGTGGTTATTATTGATGCATGTCGGTTGTTTATTATGTATGACATGCATGGCTATTCTTGATGCATGTTGGTTGACTATTAAACGTGACATGCATGGCTGTTATTGGTGCATGCTGGATTGCTGGATATTGCATATGATGCATGAGAAACATGTGATTAAGACATGCTTTATATACCGAGTATGATATTGTTCAGAGCTTGAGCCTCTGTGTTTATGCATGGTCCTAATAGTACGAATACCTGTTTAGTAAGCATGATGAATGCCTTGTTATGGATACAGAACATGTGATATATGATTGGTGGCATGACTTACTTGTGTATGACACTGACTAGTCAGGGACTGACTCTAAAGTCGAGAATCACGCATTGAATGGCTCTATGGCATTAATGCTAGATCGACCCTAAGGTCGATGAATCATGCATTGAATGGCTCTATGGCATTAATGCTGGACCGACTCTAAAGTCGAGAATCGTGCATTGAGTGGCTCTAAGGCACTAATGCCAGACCGACCCTAAGGTCGATGATCACGCATTGAATAGCTCCATGGCATTAGTGCGGGACCGACCCTAAGGTCGAAGAACTTATAAGCGCTTGCCTGGTCTATGACCAGATGTTTATAGCCAAGGTATATGACCCCGGTGACTGTTTGTCACATGGCTAAGGGACGCTGTCCATAGCACGACTCTAGAGTCGGGAGGAAGGTTATGTTGGTGACCATTCACCATGCACCTGTCCTAATCAAACTTATGAAAGGATCACCTATCAGTTAAGCCCTGGTGACCCTATCGTCACATGGCTAGAAGGAGCGATGCTCATTACTGTGAATTTTGGCTATTGTCACCTATTTGTTTGGACTGATAGTCCTGAACGGTTATTAGGATCGTTGTTGATATTATATCATGCTTTATTGTGTTTTCTTTCTGGGCTTCGGCTCACGGGTGCTACGTGGTGCAGGTAAAGGTAAGAGGAAGCTAGACCATCCTTGAGTTGGAGAGCTTAGGTGATGACGTGTACATATGCGGCTGCTCGTCCGCCACGGCTGAGGTTTAAGGTGGAACTAGGGTTGAACCCTGTTTTGCCGCTTAGAATGGCCTGTTGTAAATATTTTCTGTAATAGACTCTGAAACTTTATTTTCGGGATCCCAATGTATATATTAAACGTTCTAGTGAGACGTTATCTCCTAACCAAAGTTTTAATCCCTAAACCGCTAATCATACCTAGATCACGATTTTGGCCAAATGACTCGATTAGCGAGTTTAGCACTGCTTACAAGGCACACCGTAACGGTCCCTGGAGTTTGGGGCGTTACAATTTTCAGTACAAAATGTCATTTTTCTAAAACATTCCAAAACGTCCCAAATCTTTGCCCACATGATTTTGTAACCTCCAAACACCTAATGGGAGTTAAAAACATATCTCCAACAACCATATTTCATAATGACTTTGTGAAATCCAATCTCAAATGTGTAACATACAATCTACACATTATTGGGTAATATTTGGGAGTTACAAATTTATAACTGATTTTGTAACTCCAAAATATGTCACATTTTGGCATACACATGTGTCCAATTTTGTGACTCTCAATAATATGTTACAAGGTGTGACAAATCAAACTATTTAATCTAACATTATATTATATGAAATAATATAACAGTTACTACGTCTACTTAGACACTTTTATAGAATGTAAGGATCCCAAACTTACAAAATATGCTTTAGTGATCTTACAAAATGGACATTAAGCCTTATTAGACTTGCTTAACAAGTAATAATTAAATAGTGAATGTTGACCCTCGTTTTGGTCAACTGACACGGAGTCAAATGCTTGATGCGAAGGACAAGGTTGAAATAGTTCTAATGGAAAGAACAGCAAACGACACAACAAATTATAGTGGTTCGGCCCCACGAATTGGTAATGACCTACGTCTACTTAAGCTATTATTAATATTAGTTCTCAAAGGAGTGATCAAAGAACTAGGGTTCTCTGAGTTTCACAAGCCTTAGAGGGATGAATAATACAATCGGAAGATAATCGCTCTAATTCTCTTGTAAAGCATAAACTTAAATCAACCAAAAAGTCCTTTCCTTGAGCTATTCTTCTCTATTTATAGGCTCAAGGAGGATTACATGAATTAGTTACAAATATTCTTTCCTAAATAATCGGATCATCAGGGATCATGGGAGATAATCTCGGATATGATTACAATTGTATAAGATTATCTCAAAATATACGAAGTATACGACCAAGCTGGTCGTAAATAAAATCCAAATGTTATGTCAGGGGAATCTCACTAGTCAATGGTCGAACAGAACTTCTACCAGGTGTCAGCCACATGTTAAAAATGTCTGCCACGTCATCCACGCCTGCTTTTTGGATAACATTTGCCCCCAAGTTTATTTATTACGACCAGCAATAAATAAACTTTTAGGAAAACGACTCTTCGATTACCCCACCAAATCTGTCATATTAGTTCGTGCCTCCTTGGAAAAAGTGACCTACTCACGTCTAATCATGCCCTTTCGGTTCCCAAGAAATCCTATGACGGTTATCACTCTTCCCCACGCCTTGAAAAATGGAACTTATGATTACCTCTTTTTCCATATCTCAGACGAAATATAAAGCTTCCAAAACTTCCTTTTTACTTTACGCAAGCTATTTTCTTATCAAGAACTCCCAAGTTAGAACCCAGAATCTCCCTGAAGAACATTCTTCAACGTTCTAGGAATCGGCCGTTCGCACACGCACGCTCGGAATTTCTTCAGCACTTCATAATCTTCGTATAGGTAAGCTCCAGAACTTTTGCGCCCTTCATTTTGCCGTGCATGCTTATTTAAGTTAACTTTTTAGGTTCTAATACTGCTCTGTGTTCTTGGGTAGAGATGCATGAAAATAGGGTATTTGTCAAGTGAGGCTAGATATGGTGGCGTATATTAGCCATTTAGGAGTTATGAATTAGTTTGATAGTCGAGATCATAAATTTAGGACGTAAAATCGAAGTAAAAATCCGATTTTTATGCTAGTTGAAAAACTGAGTTTTTCCCGCCCTTACTGAAGTTGAAAAAGCTTTTTCAGAAAGAACTTTTTGCTTTCACTTTTTGATCTGTTTTTCAAACTGTTCGCATGAAAATTTTAGTTTTTTGTTAGAATGCTGCTGTATAAAAGTTAGACTTTTATACATGAGCAGTGTTATTCTAACTAACTTTTTAGGCTCTTCTTCCTCACCTCCCCATTTTTCTGTCCACAGATTTTAATGCCAGATTTGTGGGGAGGTGAGAGGCCGATCGACGACGACCTTCTTGCGCAGCTGCTCGAGGGCGAAGAACAGCCAGCTCAGTGCATCCACGAGATTCCTTTCTCTAGAATTTCTTTTGCCAGAACTCAACCAACTCCAGTCAGAATGGGTTGTGTCAAGTCCACTGCCCAAAAGAAGAAAAAACCTGAACACCCTTCAAACCCTCCAGCCTAGCCTGATTCGCAGGCTGGGGTTCCCTCGACCAGTGGTCGAGAAAACATTGTTCCAGACCCCCACATCCAAGTTAGGGCCCGCCCTCGGCATTCAGTTCTTCCCGATGTCGAGTGGTATCTTTCCCCACTTAGCCAAGTAACCCCCAGGATGCTAGTCAACTACTTCAGAAAGTATGGCCTAACTGGGGTAACTCTCAAAATCCCTACTGCGGATCAGAGGGCAAATTTACCTGGAGGCGTTTACAGCGCCTGGTAGAGGTATCACATAGAGGCTGGGGCTACCCTTCCTCTCCATCCATTCTTCCAGGGGGTGGCGAACTACTTTGGTGTCGCCCCCTTTCAAATTACACCCAACAGATATAGAATGCTTGTTGCACTCTATATCCTCTATAATCATAAAAAATGGCAGAGCCTACCCCCTATGAGGTCAATTATCTCTTTTGTAGAAATGGCTTCTGCAAACGTTTTCGATTTATATAGCACTCAGGAGGAGGAAGAGGTTCCCTTGGTCCGAAAGAGGAAATCAGCCAGGAAACACGACGGTGAGTCCAGCCAGGTGCCTTCGGCCAAGAAGAATCGAGCTACCGATCCTTCGAAGGATGGGCCCTGTAGAGTCCAAGAACTTTACTTAGCTAGTTAGATAGTAGCATTATAGTAATTATAGTATTATCTTTATGACTGTGGATTTTTGGTTCAGACCGGGATTTATTTGGACACTCATAGTAGTACTTGTAGATTTTCTAAGTTTAACCTATAGTTTAAGAATATTAATTTTAAACCTAAGGTTTGATTAATATGACTGATATTGAGGATAATATTTATTATACTATAAGGTTTAGATAAGAACCAATAGGATTTTAAGCACATGTTATGTATGGGTGATTAATGATTAAGTATTTTGAGGATTAAATTTATTACGGGTAAAATTTGAATACTCTAAGGTCAGTCAGCAGCTTTGAAAACGTTTAAGGGCTGATGGACCCAAAACGGGTATGTTTTAAATATTTATAACTCGCAAGCGCACGAATCGTATATGGAATATAGTGTTCGTGTAAGCACGAGATCGAACCCAAAGGAGTTGACTAAAATCGAAAAAGAGAAACTATTTTAAACCAAAATTAATAAATTCTAACCTAGTTCCAAAGATTGATGGGATTTTTGTATAATAAAAATAAAATATAAGATACTAATAAAGAAATTAAAGACAATATATATAACATAAATTAATAATAGAAATGAAGATGGTAAAATAAGATTATTAAGGATTAGAATCCACAAAATATAAGTTCAATAATATTTATAAGTATATTGATTCCCAAGTTTTAGTGATAGTTAAGATAAATCAAACTATCATTTTCTAAATAGATTTATAATTTTAAGTACAAATTTCTTCCAAAAATATAAGATTTTTCTTCACTTTTCAAAGTTATAATTTCAAAGCATTTAGTGTAAGTCAATCTAATGAAATAACAAATAAATCAATGAACATTATTTATAAGGCAAAACATAATATTTTTGTTCTAAGCATGGATGTGTACAATTTAATGACACATCTTACACAAAGAATATTATGTATTTGCACTAATGAAGAACAAAGTTTAAATATGTGCTAACAATCCAAAATACATGATATTTAAGATGAAAGAAGATATTTGAAGAAGAAAATTCCACAAACTTTGTTGCACAAAATGGGAAATCAACATACAAAATAAATACTATCTAGTTACAAAATGTTTCATCATCACCTTAATAATCTTAAAAAGATTAGAAACACATAACTAGAATAACAAATACATACTAAAAATTACAAACATAAATAGGAAAATTTGGAGGAGAAACCCCCAAATTTTTCCTCTAAAAATACATAGAAAAAAAAATAAAAAGAAGAAGAAGATGAAGAGAATAGAGATGTTTTGAAATGTGTAGAGTTTTTGGTATGGTAACCTCTCTTTCAAATGGACACCCAAAATCCCTTATTTATAGCCAAAAATGATGATTAAAATAATCAATTTAAATTAATTAAATTGATTAAATTAATTGACTTAATAATAAAATGGAAAATAGGGGTAAATTATAGGGTGTAATAATTATGTTTTGGGGTAAAATGTGTAGAAAATGTGGTAAAAAGTGACATTTTTGACAAAGGGACAAGGGGACAAAATGCATTTTTGTTGGGCTCAATAAATATGAAGAAAAAAGGTGAAGGTGGCTGCTTTGAGGCTCATGGCAGTCATGGGCGTGTGGGTCTTGCTGCTGAGGAAGGAGCCCAGGCGCATAAGCTGCTGGAGCTGTGGTGTGCCAGGCGGTTGACAGCTGGGAAGGGAAGCAATGGCTGAAGGAAATGTGTTGATGGCTGAATGAAGGAGTACGGCTGGAGGAAAAGCTGCTGAAGGGAGAAAAAAAGAGCACATGTTGATGATTTGGGCCTTTAGATTTGGGCCTGCTTTTGGTGTGCTGAAGGCTCATGCCATTTTTTGCCAATCCTCTTCAAAATTGCCATAGTTTCTTCATTTTTCTTGCTTTTTCAACCCCAAAACACATGCAACAATTCTCTACAAAAATAAACATAAATAAAATTAAAACTAAATATTTTCACTAATAAAATATACAACAAAAGTTCCATGAAAATATTAATTAAAACTTAGTTTACTTAAACATTTAAGCTCAAAATTGCATCTTTTTACTCCTAACTTAACAATATTAATTTTAAATAATTAACTACAACATTTTACAACAAAATAACTATAAAAACACACAAAAATCTATAAAATTAAAATAAGCCTAATAAATTGAAAATTACTTAAAAACTTAATAAATTACTTAAAAACTCAAGAATTAAGCAACAATTAGCACATAAAAAGTGGTAAAATAACTCTATTTTGTAGAGTTATCACACCCCCAAACTTAATATTTTGCTAGTCCTCGAGCAAAAGAAAAATTAAAAACATACATTTTTTTTTTTTAACTGGTGATGTCTAATGTTTAACTCAAAGATTACATAATGGAAATAGTTCAAAGAAAATCACAAATAAAAGTAAAGCTTATGTAATTAATTAAAAAGTTAAAATTGTTTTCAAAATAGATATTTAACAAAAACATCAAATCATGTGAATATTAGACAAGCTTATGCAAACAAAAATAAATTAAATCTCAAGACATGATCAAACAAATTCTAGGATGTTTCAATTTTTTTTTTTTTTTTTAGAGATTTAAAGAATTTAATGTTTAAATAAACTGTATCCAAATATCTCAAAAGCTCAAATATAATAGAAAAGTGATATATTATGAAAAATATATATTTAAACAAAACTAACTTAAAAATTAAAAATAAAAATTAATAATTATTTATATTTTTCTAAGAACTAAGAACAATTTCAATCATAATTCTTATCATTAGAAAATGAAAATCACCAATTTTTTTTCAAACAAAACTAAGAAAATATTTTTTTTTTTAACATTATATAACAAATGAAAATCACATAAAAACAAAAAGAAAAACATGCATAAACACAAATAAAGAATTTTTTTTTTTTTTTAATTTTACAACAAATGAAAAACATGCATAAACACAAATAAAACACACATAAACACTAAGAAAAATACATACACACTACCCCCAAACTTAAATGAAACATTGTCCTCAATGTTTAATAAAATAGAAAAAATTTAGAAATACTCCCTTTGAGGTATGCTTCCTTGATTTGGCTCATTTGGTTTCTTCTCTTCTTTTTTTTTTTTTTGGGCAAGAAGTTTCCTTCAAGCTTTTTGAAAAACATGAAACAAAAAACACACAACAAAAAGTGAAATATAAAATGAAACATTAAAGTATGGGTTGCCTCCCACAAAGCGCTTTAGTTTATAGTCTTTAGCTCGACTACAAATTTTTTCTTTTTAACCTACACCCAATCGATGGTGTAGAATTTCATTAGTAGGGTGAGTTATGACTTTGATGCAAATGTCATATATAAGAATTGATAACATCACATCTAGAAGAAAGTTAGAAATATGCAATTTTAATGGAATATCAATAAAATACGAAAATTGCATATCTATATTAGGCTCCTTTTCATTTTGAGTAAATAAACAAATTTGCTCAATTACGGGCTCTTGAAATATAATTATATATTTTTCATTTTCCTCATGAGCCTCGAAAATTATTTCATCCAACTCTTTTGTTTCATTAGGGGGTTGGATGCATATTACAAGTTCTTCAACACCTTCATTCTCCTTTTCATTTTCAATTTGACTATTTGGATTGGGAATGGGTTGGTTGGGATAAACTTGTTTTTCCGACTCTATAACAGTTGCAAGATGTCCTACTATTGTCTCAATTTTTGAGATTGACTGAGACTGGGCTAGTAAGATTTGGTAGGTTGATTGCATGAACTGTTGTAGGGTATCCTCTAAATATGGGCTCGTTTCTTGTTCAATGGGATATGATAGGTCGGGTTGGGCATGATTTTGATTGGGTATGTTGAATTCATGCTCTTGACTCATTGGAGATTGGGTATGGCTCCATGAAAAATTTGGATTATAGGTGGGGGCAAATGGGATATCAAATGATTCATGCATATCATATATATTATTAGTTTCTCCATAATTTAAATTTGAATGCTCATAATAGTTGTACTCAGAATTCCAACTATAATTAAAATGATCCATATGGAAGAAACTAAATGACAAACTAATTATTTTTTTTTTTTTTAAAGATGACAATTAAGGGGAAAAAAAAGAACAAGAAAATAAAAATTAAGAGAACAAAAAACAATGTTAAGAAATGAAAACAAGAGCTAGGACAAAATTTAAGTTCTTTTTTTCTTTTCAAGTATATATATATTTTTTTTATGTTTTCTTTTCAAGTATTTTTTTTTTCACAATAATATGATAAAGGATAAAGAGAAATAAGGCAAAATTAAATAAGATTATCAAAAATTAAGCAAGAGTAGGGAGGCATAGCATGCCATCAACCATAACAAAAATAAGGTAAAAAAATTAGGAGGCACAAGTGCCATCAACTAAAACATAACATAAAAGACTAGGAGGCAAAATTGCCATCAACTAGTAACTTGCAAAAAAAAAAAAAACACAAGATAAATTACAACAAAATTAGGAGGCACAAGTGCCATCGACTATAAAAATTAAAAGGATAAATAGGAGGCACAAGTGCCGTCAACTATAAAAAAAATCACAATAAATATAGAAATATAAGTAAGTTTTTTTTTATGGGTGGTTGAACCGTCCCAAATTTTCTTTTTATCTTTTTTTTTTTTTATAGTTTTTATAGTATATATATTTTTTAGTTTTTTTTAAGTGCAAAAATTAAAATAACTAGTAGAAGAATTTACTAACCTTGAGATAATTTTCGTTTCTTTTTTCTTGCAACTCCCCGGCAACGGCGCCAAAAAATTGATGGACCCAAAACGGGTATGTTTTAAATATTTATAACTCGCAAGCGCACGAATCGTATATGGAATATAGTGTTCGTGTAAGCACGAGATCGAACCCAAAGGAGTTGACTAAAATCGAAAAAGAGAAACTATTTTAAACCAAAATTAATAAATTCTAACCTAGTTCCAAAGATTGATGGGATTTTTGTATAATAAAAATAAAATATAAGATACTAATAAAGAAATTAAAGACAATATATATAACATAAATTAATAATAGAAATGAAGATGGTAAAATAAGATTATTAAGGATTAGAATCCACAAAATATAAGTTCAATAATATTTATAAGTATATTGATTCCCAAGTTTTAGTGATAGTTAAGATAATTCAAACTATCATTTTCTAAATAGATTTATAATTTTAAGTACAAATTTCTTCCAAAAATATAAGATTTTTCTTCACTTTTCAAAGTTATAATTTCAAAGCATTTAGTGTAAATCAATCTAATGAAATAACAAATAAATCAATGAACATTATTTATAAGGCAAAACATAATATTTTTGTTCTAAGCATGGATGTGTACAATTTAATGACACATCTTACACAAAGAATATTATGTATTTGCACTAATGAAGAACAAAGTTTAAATATGTGCTAACAATCCAAAATACATGATATTTAAGATGAAAGAAGATATTTGAAGAAGAAAATTCCACAAACTTTGTTGCACAAAATGGGAAATCAACATACAAAATAAATACTATCTAGTTACAAAATGTTTCATCATCACCTTAATAATCTTAAAAAGATTAGAAACACATAACTAGAATAACAAATACATACTAAAAATTACAAACATAAATAGGAAAATTTGGAGGAGAAACCCCCAAATTTTTCCTCTAAAAATACATAGAAAAAAAAATAAAAAGAAGAAGAAGATGAAGAGAATAGAGATGTTTTGAAATGTGTAGAGTTTTTGGTATGGTAACCTCTCTTTCAAATGGACACCCAAAATCTCTTATTTATTGCCAAAAATGATGATTAAAATAATCAATTTAAATTAATTAAATTGATTAAATTAATTGACTTAATAATAAAATGGAAAATAGGGGTAAATTATAGGGTGTAATAATTATGTTTTGGGGTAAAATGTGTAGAAAATGTGGTAAAAAGTGACATTTTTGACAAAGGGACAAGGGGACAAAATGCATTTTTGTTGGGCTCAATAAATATGAAGAAAAAAGGTGAAGGTGGCTGCTTTGAGGCTCATGGCAGTCATGGGCGTGTGTGTCTTGCTGCTGAGGAAGGAGCCCAGGCGCATAAGCTGCTGGAGCTGTGGTGTGCCAGGCGGTTGACAGCTGGGAAGGGAAGCAATGGCTGAAGGAAATGTGTTGATGGCTGAATGAAGGAGTACGGCTGGAGGAAAAGCTGCTGAAGGGAGAAAAAAAGAGCACATGTTGATGATTTGGGCCTTTAGATTTGGGCCTGCTTTTGGTGTGCTGAAGGCTCATGCCATTTTTTGCCAATCCTCTTCAAAATTGCCATAGTTTCTTCATTTTTCTTGCTTTTTCAACCCCAAAAACATGCAACAATTCTCTACAAAAATAAACATAAATAAAATTAAAACTAAATATTTTCACTAATAAAATATACAACAAAAGTTCCATGAAAATATTAATTAAAACTTAGTTTACTTAAACATTTAAGCTCAAAATTGCATCTTTTTACTCCTAACTTAACAATATTAATTTTAAATAATTAACTACAACATTTTACAACAAAATAACTATAAAAACACACAAAAATCTATAAAATTAAAATAAGCCTAATAAATTGAAAATTACTTAAAAACTTAATAAATTACTTAAAAACTCAAGAATTAAGCAACAATTAGCACATAAAAAGTAGTAAAATAACTCTATTTTGTAGAGTTATCAAGGGCTTAGTCAAGGCTATTTACTCAATTCAAATTAAGCTAAAAATGTGTAATTTCGTGTTTAAATAATCAGCGTATGCCGATATATCGCAGCTATAGGGGGCGATATATCGCAGCACGTAGATACGGAAAACACGAAACGATGCACGTTTGCCTCGGGCATAATGGTCCAGGCGATATATCGCCTATAGGGGCGATATATCGCCTCCTTCACATATTTTGAATGTTTTCAAAATCGTTTCCCATTCAAACCTTCAACCTCTTGATAAGTCCAGCACCTTTCTGAACGAGTCTTCAGCCTCTGCTGAACGATAATTCAAATTATTTTCACTTAAAAAGCCATTATTTTTATTCAAGTTAAATTAAGATCCTTTCATTCCTAAACTCTATAAATAGGACCTAGTACCCATCCATTATTCATCTTTTGCTCTAAGTTAAGAGGCTGCAAGTTGCTAGGTGAGTGTGAGAGTGTAAACACTTGGGTTGGGAATCATAAGCTTGATCATCATAAGCTTATCAAACACTTGGGGAAGTAAGGTTTCATAGTATTTCGGTTCAAGGTTTAGATTGGTCTTACAAGTCTTCAAGGTATTTCCACACTCTAGTTCATTGGTATTATATTATTTTCTTTCTCATAGTCTTCTACTCAGCCATCTAACCTTAATCTTTGTTTTGGTTAGGAAATCTAAGAACATGCACATAAGTTTTTGGTAAGTATTTTCTCAATGGTTTAGTCCTTCCATTCCTTTCATTTCTCTTCTTCACTATACTCACACTTTTTCAAATGGTTCTTAGGAGTGTTCCAAAGTCCCAACTCTGTCCTCTTATCCCGGTATTTTTGGTAAGGAAAATAGGATAGAATTCATATGTTATATGTTTTATATGTGTTATCTTATGTTTTTATGTTATGAAATGTGTTATGTTATGTATGTATGTAGGCTTGGGCATATGACCCATATGACTAACAAGCCCCAAACGGATTATGGGCATATGACCTACTTAACTAGTAGGACCCCACTAATCTAATGGGCATATGACTTGTTTAGTCTATGGGACCCCAAGTAATAATGGTCATTATAGTATGTGTATGATATAAGTGTTATGTTATGTTTTTATGTTTCTTATGAAATTCATGTATATGAACTATGTGTTAGATTTTCCTTGCATGGCATTAGGCTCATTCCTTTTTGTTTATATGTGCAGGAAAATAGTCTTAGTGGCGGGAAAGGTTCTTGGAAGCTTGGAGAATGTGTATTGAGGTCGAATGGATTCAAGAGCCGAGCGTTACGATTCGAGGATGTAGTTTTGTTTTATGGTTTTTACATGTATTTTTCCGCACTATTTATGTAATCTCTTTTCATTTCAATTAAGATATGTTTTGTTTTTAAAACAATGGGATCCCATATCCTAACCTAAATTTTATGTAAGTTTAACTCTTATTTTTACAAGTTTCTTAATAAAGCTATGGTATTTTCACTTGTAAGTTTTATTAAGGATTAGTATGTATAGTTTTCGTTAATGGTCCAAAAGTCTAGAGTAGTTGGGTCATTACAGTTGGTATCAGAGCCAACGGTTCCTTCGCATGAAGTTCTCCTCGATACACACACTCAAAGCTCCGAATCTAACCGCCAAGTAAGTATTTAAGTTATGGTTATTGTGCTTATATGTATAGCTAACGATTTTTAGTATTTATGTTTTCAGTTAAGTATGAACGGAGCATTAAGCAATGAGGATATCTGAGCCATTAAGGCTTTAAAAAGAATAAGGGAACCAAGAAACACCGTAGGAGCACTAGAGAAAATCACTCGGAGATTGATTTTATTCCACAAAGAGATAGACCATCTTCAGATTACTAAGAAAATCATGATGAGAGCAATGGAACAATATGTATTAGTAATTAGACTATTTAAAGATTTTCCTTCAGTAATTTCAACTTTAGAAGAAATATGAGAGACTATAAATAATGATGATGACTTACAAGTAGCCCTAAGATATTATTCTCTCATACTTAAGTTCACCTATGATTTAGAGTTTCAATTCACTAATGAGCAACAACATAGGATCTTCTTGAATCTTCCCCGAGGAAATTTTGAGGCTCAAGACAATGACGATTATGAGGAGATAGATGACAATATGCTAGATGAAGGATCAGATGTAGAAGATCCTGATTTTTAGAATAGTTAGTTTTTCATTGTTTGTTTTATTTATTTCCTTAATTTATGATTGTCATAAGTGAAAACTGTTTTTCCAAATGAATAACATGTTATTTTATTATCATGTATGAGTTTGATTTTATTTTTGCAATCATAATAAATAATAAATAATAAATAAAATGAATAATGACTAAGTTCGGTGAGGGTGGATACAAATCAATGAACCAAGTTTCCTTATTGAGAGTTAGGGGGCCTTAGTAGTGGGAACGATTTTACTGATCCCAGCCCTCCCTCAATATCGTTAACTTTGGAACAAAGATAAGTTTCGAGCCTGAGAATTTAGTCATATAGGATAAATAAAAACACACTTAGAAAATAAAAATGACTTGTTTTTCTAAGTATAGAAACCCACTCTAAACAATAAATAAAGACTTATATAATTTTTCATAAAAAGTCATAATAAATAGGTCTGAGATATGTTTGTTTTAGAATAAGTTTTTGCCTTAGAGCCTATTAGGTAGAGTTCTAACATGTTTCTTTCAACTGTTAGAACTCTGCTACGATGTCGCTCCGAAGATCCGCACGCACCAACGGAAACGCCTCCAACGTCGTCCCAGCAACCAATGAAGTCCCTCCAGTTCGCAGAAGGGGAGTGCGTGCTACTGCTGCTGCAACGCGCCGACACCACCAGTTGACAACACTACGGAGATCGCCAGACTGCGACAGCAAGTCGAGGAACTTTTGCAGCAACAACGCCAACAGGCTCAAACTCAGCCTCCGCCGCAGCCGCAGCCACAGCAAATGGCCCCAGCACCCCAACAAGTTGGTCATATGGGGGATGGCCAATGACGAACTACGCGCCATATCCAGTAACGAACATGGAGCCAATGTATGAGAGGTTCCGCAAGCAGCACGCTCCAAACTTCGAAGGGACTACAGACCCCTTTGAGGCAGAAGAGTGGCTAAGGAATGTGGAGCCAATTCTGAAGCACATGAATCTCAGTAATGCGGACCGCATATCCTGCGTCTCGTCATTACTCAAGAAGGATGCCAGGATATGGTGGGACTTGGTCCAGCAATCGCATGATGTTGCCACCATGACATGGACCCGATTTGTGGAGCTGTTCCACAAAAAGTACTACAATTCAGTTGTACTCGCTATGAGAGTTGAGGAGTTCGCCAACTTGAAGCAGGGTACTTTATCAGTGGCAGAGTATGCTCGTCAGTTCGACCGCTTAGCTAAGTTCGCATCTGAGATGGTTCCAACCGATTTTCTGAGGGTGAACAACTTTGTTAGAGGACTTCGACCAAAGATCGAGATGGGGGTTAAGCTAGCAAACCCGGGAAACACTACTTATGCCGATATTCTTGAGACAACAATAGAAGTAGAGAGGTTGCAGGCTAATGTAAGTAAAGAGGAAGCTAGTAAGCCTGAACCAAGACATCATAATCAACCTCAGACCAGTCGGAGCAACAACCATAACGACAACAATCAGTCCAGCAATTACAATGGCAACAATCAATCAGGCAACAACGATAACGGCCAGAAAAGACGGCATCCTGATAACAAGAAAGTCGATAGCGATAAGAGGGCACGTACGAATAATGGAGGAAATAGGCCGGGCTACGTGGAATACCCGCCATGTGCTAAGTGTCAGAAGAAGCATCCTGGAGAATGCCGCGCAAACACCAAGGAATGTTTTAATTGTGGTCAGGAAGGGCATCGTAAAAGAGATTGTCCTCAGCAAAAGCCAGAAGGGAAGAAGGACGAAAAGATGGTTCCTACTAGAGTTTTTACTTTAACCCAAGGAGAGGCTGATGCTAGCAACAAGGTGGTCACAGGTCAGGTTTCTATCCTCAATAACTTATGTTATGTATTATTTGATTCGGGAGCCACTCATTCGTATATCTCGTTAGGAATGATAGAAAAACTAGGCAAACCTTGTGAAAGATTTAGAACTAGGTTTGTAACCGAGTTGCCTTCAGGCAAAGTAGTTCTATCATCACGGATAGTACGAGGCGTACCGATCAAGATTGAGGACATAGAACTAGAAGGAGACCTGATAGAACTGGTGATCAAGGACTTCGACGTAATATTAGGCATGGATTGGCTAGCACAGCATGGCGCAACCATCGACTGCAAACACAAGAAGGTGATGTTCGAAACTCCTGACGGCCAAAGACTATGCTTCATGGGACAAGCTTCAGGATTACGCACCCCATTAGTATCATCTCTCAAAGCTCAGAGAATGATGGAGAAAGGATGTCAAGCATTCTTAGCCAGCATCACGAACGTGGAAAGGGAGACGCCACTTAAGGTTGGAGATGTCCGAGTTATTTCCTTTTCTTTTCCTTACATGACCCACGGGTCATGATTGTAACATCCCAAATTTCCTAATAAGGCTTAGTGCCTGGATTAGGGGGCCGGGAGGCAATAATTGAACTATTATGTGAATTATATTATAATATAATCATATTTGTATTTTAAAGATATTAACTATGTGTATGTGGGCCCGTTTCTTATAAGAAGGGTATATTAGTAATTTAACCCGTTTGGGGTATAAATGTGAATATGTGCTTGTGTGATTGAGGCCACATTATTATGTGGATATATTTGGGTTACTTGGCGAGAGGCGATCCCGGTGAGCAAATTAGCGAAAAAGTCACAACGGGGTCTAAATACCCGGTTCGGGGTATTTTAGTAATTTAGTACATTATCGGGAATTAGTGGGTAATGGGAACTTATTGGTAACCATGTGAGAATATTGGAAATAGCGGGAATTATAGGATGCAAATTGTGGATGGCGGGATTTAAAGCAAAGGACAAAATTGCCCTTGTGAACACTTGATGAATAAGATAAGGGCAAGGGGTAGAGTGGTCATTTTGGGCTAAGTTTAGTGTTTGAGTGGGCTGGGATTGCTGAGAAGGTTAAGGAAAAAAAAAAAGGGAAACAAAGAACTCAGCAGCTGTCCTTTCTCTCTCTCACGTTCTCTAGGTGCCATAGAAGCTCGAGGAGGTTTTTTTTTTAAATTGAGGAGTAAAGCTTGGGAAAGCAAGGTGTTAGGCTTGGGGGAAAATCAGAGGCTAGGTTCAAGGGTTTCATCACAGTTAAGGTAAGGGTTCTGAACTGAAATTTCTTCGTTAGCTTTGCTGAATATTTAGAGAAAATATGTTTATGCATGCTTGATAATTGAAGGGATAGGTTTGGGTAAATTTGATGTGTTTCACTATGATAATTGGTTGGGTTTGATTGGTGAGAATGATTATATGAGTTTGGGGAATTGAATTGGAGGAGTGGAATGGAATTGGATAAGTTTTAGTTGGATTCGGTTGAGGAAAACCCAGAAAATTCTGGGTTCGTGGTGATGAGTCGCGGCTCTTTTATGGTGAGCCGCAGCCTGCGAAGGAGATTTTGAGCCAGCAGGGCTTGGATGCAGGGGCGGGCCGCGGCGCCTCAGGGGCGCTCTGTGGTGCGCGTTGGGTTTCCAGGAAGGCCGCCTCTTGATTTAGAGGCGGGTCGCGGCTCTTGAGGGGAATTTTGGCTTAAGTGAGATTTTTAGAATGGGAACTTAATCGTTTGGGCTCGGGATCGATCCTACTTCCTTGTTAAGTGGAATTCGATGTCCCGGAGGCTAAGAGTTGATCTGGAAGTTGTTATTTACCTGTTATTGATGGGAACTTCTTTATCGCGGTTGTGACTAGGTTTTCGCTAAGGGCTTGAATCGGGGATCGTGCTCGGAGGATTGTCG
The DNA here is from genome assembly GCF_963169125.1 of Humulus lupulus. NCBI lineage: Eukaryota > Viridiplantae > Streptophyta > Magnoliopsida > Rosales > Cannabaceae > Humulus > Humulus lupulus. The sequence goes on along the minus strand of NC_084799.1, from coordinate 18,373,901 downwards.
CTAGTAACCTGCATACGGATCAAAGGTAAGAAAACTGCACCTATTATATGAATGCATGATTAGAGCATAGTGAAGGTGATGAACATGATTATAATTATGTTATGAATAACTTATTAGATACGTTGTAACGTGCATAATTATGATTATGCTTATGACTGTTGAGTGAATGTGTTATAATGCATGGTATGACTGTTTGATAAGTATGCTAAATGGAACATGAGACTGTTTGTTAAGATTGTGATGCTTAGTTTATAAACTAGGGTATCAATAGAATGATAAATGGGGATCAACTTATTAGTTGAGAATATGATGGGCTCTGGGAGATTCTCAATGGTTGAAAATTCCAAAGCTTCAACTTATAAGTTGGAGGCACGTGGTGGCTTGACTTATAAGTCAAGGGCATAAGGAACTTAGTTTATAAGCTAAGATTGGCATAATGCACGTGGAGTGCAGGCCTCCATGGCTGGGCCACCCTGGGAGTGCAACATGCACTTGACTGGCGACTCTATGGTCTCCAACTGGGTTTAATGAATGCACTGGATTCAGTTATTACTGTTTGATGGTTATTTTATTCACTGAACTATTGATTAATTTTTTTTGTTGAGTCTTCTGGCTCACAGGTGCTTTGTGGTGCAGGTAAAGGTAAAGAGAAGCTCAACCAGCCATGAGTCGGAGGGCATTAGCAGTGGTATGTACATATGGAGTCCGCTCGACCACCACGACCGAGATGCTCAAAGGAACGAGGGTTAAACCCAGCTTTTGCCGCTTAGGTCGGCTTAATATGTAATCTGAGTTTTGTAACAGGCTTTTAAACTAATGTTTTTGGGGTCCTATGTAAAGAACTGGTTGTAACTTAATGGAAATGTTTATGAAATGATCAAAAGTTTTTAATATCCAAACCTTAGTGGCTTAGTCACATGTTTAGTCCAAATGACTTGTTAGTAAGTCCAGCACTGATTTCAAAACACACCTGGTAACAGACCTAATTAGCGGGGCGTTACAATGATGTGAAGACAATGTTTACTTTTTTATTGCTACATGGGCAGCTTTACCTTTTAATTTAACATTTACATTCGAGCAATACTGCTCGTGGTGTAAAAGGATTCCTTTGATATTATAATATTTCTGTTTTATTATAATATATGTTCGCATGACCGAACTTAGCATAGTACTTTGGCTTGATTTAACAAAACATAAATTTTGAAAAATACTCTAAGTACCGTAGCATGCTTTCACTTATTTTGTTCATGTGTTTACATACCTCTTGTTATGCTTTGCTTTCTATGTGCCTTATATGCCCCCCAAGTGAGTGAGGAGCTTTAGGTCCTTGGTCACTTGCCTTGACCACAACCTGTATGAACATTACTGCTCGGTATAAAATGCAAAATGTATAATACAGCAAAACAACACACGTAATGAACAAATACTTGTAAAAAATTACAAAGTTTGGCAAGAATGACTGGCTGCGCACAGTCCCTTATAATTCTCATATTTAAATGGACTAAACATGTCTTTACGAGTGATCTTTGAAAGATCTTACACTTATAAGCGATTAGCCATATAACATGACTAACCTTTTTTCAAAACTTGTAAAAAGTAAAAATTAATACAAGCCAGTCCTTTAAGAAAGACTGTTTACTGATAATACTTGCGCAAGTGTTCTCCATTCCAATAGCGCGGAACGAGATCTCCATTTAAGCGTGCAAGTTTGTATGTGCCTGGATGAAAGACTTCTTCAATCTAGTAAGGTCTTTCCCAGTTTGGTCCGAGTACTCCAGCAGCCGGGTCGCGGGTGTTTAAGAAAACTCTTCGAAGTACTAAATCTCCAACGTTGAACTTTCTCTCTTTTACTTTGGAGTTAAAATATCGAGCGACTTTTTGCTGGTACGCAGCTACTCGGAGTTGGGCTTTCTCTCGTTTCTCCTCGATCAGGTCTAGGGACTCCATCAACAGTTGGCTATTTTGGTCTTGGTCGTATGTGATTCTTCGATGTGAGGGCGGATCTAACTCGACTGGCAACATAGCTTCATACCCGTATGCTAAGGAAAATGGGGTATGACCTGTTGTTGTTCGATGAGACGTTCTATATGACCAGAGTACTTCAGGCAGCTGTTCTAGCCATGCTCCTTTAGCTTCCTCGAGCATTTTCTTCAAGGTATCCTTCAATGTCTTATTTACCGCTTCTACTTGCCCATTTTCTTGCGAATGAGCAACTGAAGAAAAGTTCTTGATGATGCCATGCCTTTCGCAGAAGTCTGTGAACATGTCACTATCAAACTGGGTGTCGTTGTCCGAGACAATCTTTCTTAGCAATCCATATCAACAAATAATGTTCTTGATGACAAAATCAAGTACTTTCTTTGTCGTTATGGTTGCAAGTGGTTCAGCCTCGACCCATTTGGTGAAGTAGTTGACCGCCACAACTGCGTATTTCACCCCACCTTTTCCTGTTGGCAAGGACCCGATTAAATCTATACCCCATACTGCGAAGGGCCATGGACTTTGCATCTGCTTTAACTCATTAGGAGCGGCCCGTGGGATCTTGGAAAACCTCTGACACTTATCGCATTTTCGCACAAACTCCATCGGGTCTTCATTCATGGTCGGCCAGAAATAACCCTGCCTTAGAATCTTCTTTGATAAACTCTGCCCCCCAACGTGATCTCCACAGAAGCCTTCATGTACCTCCTTCATCAGCTCTTTATCCTTTTCTGGTGTAACACATCTGAGTAGTGGCATTGAGTATCCTCTTCGGTATAGAACCCCATCGACCAGGATATACCTAACAGCTTATCTCTGAAGGGTCCTGGCTTTGTTTCTATCTGCCGGTAGTATACCGCTTGTGAGATACTCCAAGTATGGTGCCATCCATGTATCTGCCAACCAGACCTCCATATTGGTTTTCTCTACTCGTATGCTTGGCTCGCGCAGCCATTCAACTGGCACTATATTCAAAGTGTCAGCATTCTTCGCACTCGTAAGTTTGGCTAAGGCATCTGCGTCTGAATTTTGATCTCGAGGTATTTGCTGGAGGGTATATTTCTCACATTGTGCCAACAGATCTTTGGTTTTGTTAAGATAGGCCACCATTTTCAGACCTCGTGCTTGATACTCCCCTAAGACCTGATTCACTACCAGCTGTGAATCACTGTAAATATTCAGCACTTTTATGCTCATGTCTTTGGCCAACCTTAATCCAGCGAGTAGGGATTCATACTCGGCATCATTGTTTGAATCGGTGAAATCAAACCTAATTGCACAGTGAAATTGATGCCCTTCTGGCATTATCAATATCACTCCTGCTCCTGCGTGAGATTCATTGGACGATCCATCTGTGAATAGCTTCCACGAAGGAGCTTCAACTTGAGGCTCAGGCACACTAGGCTTTTCACTCTGTTCGCTGTCTGGGAGTTCAGTAAATTCGGCAATGAAATTAGCCAAGACTTGTCCTTTTACTGCTGCTCGCGGTGAGTATGTTATATCAAACTGCCCAAGTTCGACTGCCCATTTTAACAAACGACCAGCAGCCTCTGGCTTTTGTAGAACTTGCCGAAGGGGCTGATCAATCAAGATTGTGATTGGATGGGCTTGGAAGTAAGGACGTAACTTCCGCGAGGCCAAAATTAGGCAATAGGCTAATCTTTCAATGGGAGGATACCTTAATTCGGCCCCGATTAACCTCTTGCTCACATAATACACCACTTTTTGTACGCCTTCTTCTTCTCTTACTAGCACCGTACTAGCAGCATATTCGGTGATCGCCAGGTAAATGAACAAAGTTTCCCCATCTATAGGCTTTGATAAGACAGGAGGCTGCGCCATGTGGGCTTTTAAGGCTTGGAAAGCCTGTTCGCAGTCTTCAGTCCACTCGAACTTCTTGTTGCCCCTAAGTAGATTAAAGAAAGAGACGCATTTATCTGTCGATTTTGAAATAAATCTACTGAGCGCGACAATCCTTCCAGTCAAACTTTGCACATCTTTGATCTTTACTGGCGATTTCATATCGATCAGGGCTTTGATCTTTTCGGGATTAGCTTCGATTCCCCTCGAATTTACAATGAACCCCAAGAACTTCCCTGATCCTACTCCGAAGGAACACTTGAGAGGATTTAGCTTCATTTGATATTTATTCAAAACATTGAAACACTCTTGTAAATTCTTCACATGTCCTTCTGCCTTTTTTGACTTTACCAGCATGTCATCAACGTATACCTCCATGGTTACTCCGATCAACTCCTTAAACATGTGGTTAACTAGTCGCTGGTAAGTCGCACCAGCGTTTTTCAATCTGAAGGGCATTACTTTGTAACAGTATAGCCCTGTATCGGTCCGAAATCTAGTGTGATCCTCGTCAGGGGGATGCATACTACTTTTATTGTATCCTGAGCATGCATCCATGAAAGAGAGGATCTCTTGTCCTGCAGTTGCATCGACCAGCTGGTCAATCCTTGGGAGTGGGAAGCAATCCTTAGGGCTGGCTTTATTAAGGTCTGTGAAATCCACACAGGTTCGCCATTTGCCATTAGGCTTGGGAACCAGTACTGGATTAGAGACCCATGACATATAAAACGCCACCCTGATGAACACATTCTCCTTTAGTTTTTCAACTTCTTCTTTTAAGGCTTTCGATCTGTCTTTATCGAGCAACCTTCTTTTCTGGTGCACGGGTGGAAAGCTTTTGTCGACGTTCAAGACATGGCTGATGACTGCAGGATCTATCCCAGCCATGTCTTTATGTGACCAGGCGAAAACTTCCTGGTTCTTCCTCAAAAACTCCACCAGTGCGTTCTTGGTTGTTGCTTCCAAATTTTTGCCGACCTTTACAACTCTGGTCAGAAATTCTTTGTCAAGCTGGACCTCCTCAAGGTCCTCGACAGGTCCAACATCTTCCTCAAAATCCACAAAGCGAGGATCTAAGTCTCTATCCTCACTTTGGGCAACACCCTATTTGGTGACTTCATCACCTAATTGGGCTTGTATATCAATGGCCATCTGCAACTTTTCTAGGGGAGTGCTCCTCAACATTCCCTTCTTGGCCTTAGTGATTGAGGCATTATAGCACTCCCTTGTTTCCCTCTGGTTTCCCAATACGCGTCCTACCCCTGCGTCTGTTGGGAATTTCATGGCCAGGTGCCATATTGAGGTGACGACCCGAAGGTCAACCAGTATGGGTCTTCCAATTACAGCATTGTAAGCCGAAGGACAATCGATTACTATGAAAGTAGTGAGTAATGTCCTGGTAGCGAGCACTGCACCTGCTGTTACCGGAAGCCTGATTGACCCTGTTGGAGCGAGTCCCTCACCAGAGAAACCGTAAATTGTTTGGTTGCAGGGCTCCAAGTCTTAGACGGACAACTTCATTCGTTCCAGCGAAGATTTATACAAGATGTTAACTGAACTTCCTGTATCAACCAGTACTCTTTTTACCATCATATTGGCAATTTGAACATCCACGATCAGCAGATCGGAATGTGGGGATCAGAACATCCACGATCGTAGTCAGAGAAGGTTATTTCACCGTCCTCTGTCCGAGCCTTCTTTGATGCCCGGTCCTCCACAGTCATCATCTCGATGTCCTGGTCGTGGCGTAGGGTCTGAGCATATTGTTCCCTTGCCTTTCCGCTGTTTCCCGTAAGATGTGGGCCTTCGCAGATGGTGAGTAAGGTGCCAGCCACGGGGTCAGGTTGTAAAGGTGGCGAGCGTTGGCTTGTAGGCGCCTGCTCGTTGCCACCTGGAGCCTCTCATTGGGAAGCTCCCGAGGCCCGTACGTATCTCCTCAAGTGTCCTTGTCTAATTAGGAACTTGATTTCATCTTTCAGCTGGTTGCACTCGTTCATATCGTGTCCGTAGTCGTTGTGAAAATGACAGAACTTAGTGGTATCCCTTTTCAAAATATCCTTTCGAATGGCAGTGGGTCTTTTGTAAGGCACACTGGAACTTGTGGCCTGATACACCTCTGCTCGAGACTCGACAAGGGCAGTGTAGTTGGTGAACCTTGGCTCATAACGGTTGCCCTTAGCGCGCTTATTCTCGGAGGTAGAAGGTTCGTTATGGGGTCTCTTCCCCCCATTTTTGTCGTTGCCATTCCCGTTGCCTTTACTGTTGCCGTTGGGTTTTGACCCATTGACAGCTTTGGCGGGGTCTTCAGTCCCCTTATCTTTGTTTGGGGGCTTTCCCTCGCTGGCAATGGCATCCTCGAGCTTGATGTATCGATCAGCTCGATCTAAAAATTCTTGGGTAGTTTTAACCCCATGCTTCCTGAGGCTACTCCAAAGGGGCGTACGACGCCTAACTCCTGCAGTTAGGGCCATCATTTTGCCTTCATCTCCTACTGTTTTGGGTCCAGTGGCTGCTCGCATAAAACACTGGACGTAGTCTTTCAGTGGTTCTCCTTCTTGCTGGCGTATCTCAACCAGCTGGTTTGCCTTAGTTTGGTGCACACGACCCGCATAGAATTGTCCGTAAAACTCCTTTACAAACATCTCCCATGATACAATACTTGCAGGAGGGAATTTAAAGAACCACTCCTATGCAGCATCAGAAAGTGTTGCAGGGAAATCCTGCACCGAGCGTCTTCGAACACCTTCTGAATGTCCATCTGTATCTCAAACTTGTTGACATGAGATATGGGGTCACCATACCCGTCAAAGTTCGGCAGTGTGGGCATTTTAAACTTACTAGGAGTTTCCGCCACAGCGATCCTCTGGACGAAAGGAGTGCCCCTTCTCCTGTCGTACTCAATGTGTGACGTTCTTCCCCCGACCAGCTGTTGTACTGCTTGGTTCAGGGCATCTATCTGGGCCTGAACTGCTTCAGGAATTTTCGGGGCCTCTGGTGCTGGGGGAATGTACTCGTCGTGCCGTTCCCAGCGGTCGTTGAGTACATCCCTTAAGTCATCATCTCTTCGTCGTTGCTCGTTGGCTCTGAGCCGGCTAAAGACATTGTTTTGCCTGGTCTGCCCCCAGCATTACATCTCGCCTGTTGGTATTCTCTAGGTGGTGGGCTTCTGCCTCCACTTCTCTCCTCATTCCTCCGATCAACATTCCCTCTGCCTGAGTCGGCCTCATTGTAGCCATGGCCAACTCTGAACCTCGATTGGCTATGGTGGGACCGACTGTCCCTTCGGTTGCCTTCTCGGGCTGGAATTTCCCGAGCATTAGGGGGAGGCCTGCGCTGGTCGGTAGGTCCCCGTGCATTATTATGCCGTGGGGGGGGGGGGGCCTGACCGCATAGCTTATCTCTGAGTTCCTTCTGTTGCCAGAAGGACGCTGTCCCCTGCTCGGAGGGTGCGACTCTTCACCCCCCTGGTATCTAGGGCTGCGGGGCTGCTGCCCAACCCTATTCTGCCTGGGCTGTGGGGGGCTGCCTCGACCAGCCTGGGATGGAGGCTGCATCTCAGGGTCCCTAGGTGGGACATCATCCTGAGGCATTGGTGGCTGCTCCGGCCTTTGAGGGCTCGTTGGCTGGATTGGAGGGCTAGGATTGGGACCCCTTTGAGGTGGCCCATTTAAGGGTTGATCAGGCTGCAAGGCAGGTGCAACTTGATTCCTAGCCAATTGCAGGGCTGCTTCGAGGGCTACCATGGCCTCCCTCTGATGACGTTCCATCTTTGCCTGTCTTTCACTCAGCTCTTGGCGCTGACGCTCTATTTCTTGCTGGTGTCGCACCATAATATCCGCAACACTTTCTTGACTGGCCCTCAGATTGGCTAATTCGTTTTGCAATACTCCCAGGGTATTTCTCAGCGTTTCGGAGTCTAGTTCCTCCTCATCAAATTCCAAGTGTGGCTCATTTTTAGCCATGTTCAGATGAGGAGGCTGAGATGGTGCAGCGCCAGCCGCCTGCCCAGTCTTCTTTGTTGTTTTCGCCATTAGTGCTTCAAAAACCTCGTCTCAAGCTCTCAATGAAAGCACCAGAATGTTGACCCTCATTTTGGTCAACTGACACGGAGTCAAATGCTTGATGCGATGGACAGTGTTGAAATAGATCTAATGGAAAGAACAGTAAATGACACAACAAATTATAGTGGTTCAGCCCCACGAATTGGTAATGACCTACGTCTACTTAAGCTATTATTAATATTAGTTCTCAAAGGAGTGATCAAAGAACTAGGGTTCTCTGAGTTTCACAAGCCTTAGAGAGATGAATAATACAATCGGAAGATAATCGCTCTAATTCTCTTGTAAAGCATAAACTTAAATCAGCCAAAAAGTCTCTTCCTTGAGCTATTCTTCTCTATTTATAGGCTCAAGGAGGATTACATGAATTAGTTACATATATTCTTTCCTAAATAATCGGATCATCAGGGATCATGGGAGATAATCTCAGATATGATTACAATTGTATAAGATTATCTCAAAATATACGGAGTATACGACCAAGCTAGTCGTATATAAAATCCAAATGTTATGTCAGGGGAATCTCACTGGTCGATGGTCGAATTGAACTTCTGTCAGGTGTCAGCCACGTGTTAAAAATGTCTGCCACATCATCCACGCCTGCTTTTTGGATAACAGTGAATAACAAGTAATAATTAAATTTCTGGCAAAAAAAACAAGTAATAATTAAATAATGAATAAATAATACATTTCAAAATAATAAATATATAACGATTTTACAATATGGGCATTATAGCACACCCAATAGCTCCCTCAAAGTATAGTATTTTTCAAAATTTTGAAAAATCAAGGCATAAAGCACCTTCGAGGTGATGTAAACTAGTTCTCTATTTTCTTCATTTTGATCTCTACATGTAGATAAATGATAAACCTCCTTTAAACATTTTTTTTTCATTATTTTATTCTTTTTTATTTCTCTAATTAATTATTTTTTATATTATTTATCTTTATCTTTCTCTTATATTTTCTTATTTTAATTAATAAAAAAGATTTAAAGTGTTATACCCAGATTTCGAGATAAGGAGTCTTGATCCCGAAAGCTAGGCTCGACGGGGTGTGAGCTCGAAGTATGCATGGTCATCATTTGATCCTTCAGATAGACCGCTCTGCAGTTATTGCCGACCTCGAAAGCTCAAAGATGTGTAACCTCGAATATGTTCTGAGCTCGCACGGCATGACACTCAAACATATTTTTCACCAATTGCCTTCAGGCGAGATAGCTCAAACTCGGGAAGTACAAGCTCGAATGTAGCAGCTTCATCGGCACCCACATGCCCCGAGCATAGCACAAAGTTGGGGTGGCAAGCTCATGAATGACTCTTGGTCTCGACAGAGTCAATGCTAATGGCCGATCTCGAAGATTGGATAATTCATCTGAAATAACTCGTTACGTGTGAACGTGTTCATTGTTATTTAATCCCCTAATTTAAGGGATATCATTTTATCTGTTATCCGTTCCCGATTTCCATGGGACGTTTCCATGTATATAGGAGATATCGCATTTAATATCATTATTTCAATTGATATACAGAATATCTTCCCGAAATATGTGGGAATGAACTCTGTAACATTCCCTATAAATAGAGAAGGTATCACCACTTGTAAGGGATAAAATTCTGATTTCTGATTTCTTGGGAGAAAGCTCTGGGTAATTCATCCTTGAAGAATTTCCAGAAAACTCCAAGTCTTAATAACATAGACTCGTGGACTAGGCAGAATTAACTGCTAAACCACGTAAAAAACCTTCTTATCTTCCTCTTTAAATTCATTCGCTCCATTTTCCATTTGCTTATTGCTCTACTGTTTAAGTTGACGAAAAACAGCGTCAACATAAAGATATAATATTTAAATGAGGTAAAGAAAAATAGAGCAGTTGTTGTATGGTTACTTACTGTAAGAATATGATGTAAAATAAAGAAAGTAGAGTTTTGGTGATATATTTTGAATGATAGTGTAGAGGAGCTACTGAGAGTGCTCTTAGGTCTTACGAAGCTTGCTTGCAAATTAATAATTAAATAATGAATAAATTATACATTTCAAAATAATAAATATATGCTTGAGTTGGTCGCTCTACGCATTCTTGCTGTGACGTCAAACCAGGTTGTTCGATTATACCACCAAGCCGACTAGAGTTGTCTTCGAGATGCAACTTCGACTATATTTCAACGTGTCATGTGCGACTTAATTACTCTGTGTGACTTGATCGTGATTCAACCAACATCTATGATGTTGTTTTGTCTCCTTTTATTACCACTTGTCGATATTTTGTGCCACATCATCACACTAATTTTAGGGAAAACAAAACATGCACTAAAATAAAAATAAGATAATGTTTCAATAATGAATGCCTCTATATGGGCCAGCTTTTTTTCTCTCTCCACACTTGACTACAAATAAAATTGGGCTAATTTTTCCACCCAATCTCGGCGGGCTCATGTGTGTCCACCGAGATAGTCTCCAATTTCGACGACTCTATTAGGCCCGTCGAAATAGGGTACTTCAAGTAGCCAATCTCGGTGGGCCCATTAGACCCCTCAAGATAAGGTATTTTAAGTACCCAATCTCGGCGGGCCTATTAGGTTCGTTGAGATAGGTCACACGAAAATAAAACCTAGCAGCTCAAAAACCCTAGCCGCCATTCTCTTTCTTTTATACTTTTCATTCCCTTTCTTCTCCCCTTCTCCACGACCTCCCTCTTGTACCAGCACCAAAATGTACCATTTTAATGTCTAAGTTCAAGTTTTTTTGCCTCCATTTCATCACTATTTCATCAAAAATCAATGAAGACTTTGGGTATTTGCTATTGGTAAGTTATTTTAATAATTTTGTCTTAATTTCTTACTTTTTTTACTTTACAAAAAAGTAAGTAAAAATTAAAAAAAATTAGTTGTTTTTTGTATGTTATAGGTTCAAAATAGTTTGGGCAATCTTCATACAACACTAGAAGAATTTGGAGATTTATTTTGGTAAGAATTTAAAATTTGATCTTTTGGCTGAAATTTAGATGGTCTCTTTTTATTCTTGAGTTATAAATATATTGGGTAATATTAGTGAAGAATAATTGAAACTTGAAATTCCGTATTTTAATATTAACAAGTGATTTAAAATAAACAACTTAATTAAATGCGGAATATTGATTAAGTTCTTTAGACAGATTTCAGTTTTGTTCACACAACTTATGAAACTATTCAAACAGAAATAGGAAAACAGGTAAAAATTGAACACACGAGAATTTTCACGTGGTTCAGAAATCTTTTCAGATAACCTACGTCCACGGGGCCACGCCCAGAGAATAAACAAATTAGTAAAGAAACAATGTGTACAAAATCATTGACTTAAACAATGTAAGACTCCCTCTTAAACTATTGTCGCAATCTTGTTGTAATCTTCTCTACAAATCTGGTTTTGATGAAACGCTGATTCTCTTGAACTCCCTTCAAAGAATAGCGAGTGCACACTTCCTCCCGAAGTGATTCTTAGATAGAACCCTCCCCCGAAGATCCTTATGAACACATTCACAATAGACACTATCTGTTTACAATGGACTAGATAGATATCCACAAGTACACTCAGCACTCACACAAAGATTAAGGTGAACAAACTTAATCTCTACAAATAAAAACACTCTTCAAAATAACATAATGTTTACAAATATTCAAAATGGAAGAGATAAAAATTCCAAAGGCCTTGGCAAGATATTTATAGGCAAGGAGATCGTCCAAGGCCATTATTTTATGATATCTTTGAAATCAAATAGCAAATTCATTTGATTTAGGAAATCAGCCAGTCAGATGAATTTTGTGTCGACAGAAAAGGAAACTAATGAGTCAGCAATGTAATCAGTTTTATCTGGCAGAACGAACATGGTCATTTCTTTTGACCATGTTCATTTTCGAAACCTTCTTTATTCCAGAATAAACATAATCCCTAAAAATAATCTCAAGATAATTGAAATACATATTTTTATCAAATATTGATTATTTGTGATAAATAAGGTAAAAAATATATTCACACTTAAAAGATATTTTCACACTAGAAAATCAGCTAAATCAATTTGATAATTAAATCATGAATCAACAAAGATATGCTACTTGTAACACCCCACGTCACTGTGGCTGCTTCTTGGAATGACGACTGACCCTGCAAACCAACACAAGTCTTTCTAGCGTGCTTTGTCCTCACTCGCACGCTTCCTGGGAAAACTTCCTAGGAGGTCACCCATCTTGAGATTACTCCAGGTCAAGCACGCTTAACTTTGGAGTTCTCAAGTGATGGGCTACCGAAAAGAAGATGCATCTTGTTGGCATAAGTAGTACCCATAAATCCATTTAAGCCTTCTTCAACTGTGTAGTCTCATACCTACACAGTCTTAGAATCATCACACTTAACCTTCCCCAGGTGGTGTGGGATTGCACAGCTTTACCCGATCTTTCCCCCTACGGATCATGGGATACTGACTGTCTGTAACGCCCCAATTTCCCGAGACGTTACTTAGGGAGTCCATGTAAAAATAATAAATAATAAATACTTTAAGACACTAAGATAAAATATTTATTTAAAATTAAAACCAACAATGAGATCTCATTATTTAAAAATAAAAATGTTGGACGCTAGGTTTAATAACAACAACATAAAGAAAATAACTGTTCAAGTCTGAAAATTTAAAAAGATAACATTTATTTCTAAAAACATAAAATAACTGGAGCCCAGCCTCTAACATGTTCCGTCCATGCCTCGAGCCCGTACCACTCACTGCTTTGCTTTGCCTTTACCTACACACAGAGTACCCATGAGCTAACGCTCAGTAAGAAGAGCTATGTAGGATATAACTCCCCAAACCAGAAAACATAAACTTTCAATTAAACATAAATAAACATCATAAGTATAATAATCATCGTGCAATATATAAACACCATATCACACTAACATAATGTGTGTTACACTCACACACATAAATACTAACAAGTCATGTTGATTGGACATGAAATGTAATCTGCCTTGCTTGCGCTGTACTCACACTCGGCCGTTCCCTCGAGACATCGTTGCCCTGCCTGCGCTATACTCACACTCGACAATTCCGTGGTAGCATCCTATTATCTTGAGTTATACACACCAAAGATAATTCCTGCAAGTGGTATACTCACACAAGCAGCTAAAATCTAGTGGCACGCCTACTCTATCATCTAAGCATGTCTACTAACTAAAATTCCTAGCACTATCCTCATGCTAGTCAACCTAATGCAACAATTCATGTCACAAATTTAATTACATAATTAAACAAATAAGAAAACAAGGTTGTACGCATAACATACACCCTGTGCGCAGATGTCCACTCTTCTTACCTTAAACAATGCGTTTTCTGCTGACGTGTCTCGAACCACTTCCTGCGACACCTCGACGACCGCTAGCTCCTAGACGTCCAATTACATAGCAAAAATTCAGGAAAAATAAAAAATCGGCGTTAAGGTTTTATTTCGAAACCCTAATTATCGAAATAATTTAACTATGTCATTTTAACATGCATGACACGTAAATTAAAATCATTTTCCACAAAAGGTTCAAACCATCATGTCACATACACAAACAATGATGTTTCTAACGTATCACATGAATTCATATAAATACTTTTTATGTGAAAATTACCAAAATAACCTTTAATATCATAATTACATTAAAGACTCAATAATTTTATAAAATTTATCATATGGCAACAAAATTTAATAAACAATTTTTCCAAAATCCTAAATAATCAGCAAATTCTCATATAAGACCAGAAAAATAATTTTTAACATTTATTTTCCTCAATTTCTCAAATAAAACCCAAATAATAAAAATAAATACACAACCAGCCCAAAAATCAAACTAACATACAGAACTGTTTAAAAATCCAAAATAAACTTATAAAAATTATTTTAGATATTTATGGGCAAAATAACTATTTTTCTTAATTAATTTTATAGAAAAATTCATAACTTATTAAAAATAGAATCTAACTATACAAATCGATTTCTACACTCTACAGTAACACACAAAAATTACCTAGGGTTCAGAATAGTAGCATTAATATTTTTTTTATATTTAAAATATAAAATAAGCCAAATAAATCATGCAAATTACATAAATGATACAAATTCAAAATAAAATTACAGAGAGCCTTATAATCTCATTTTAAACATATACAAAAATTCTCAGAATTTTTAGAATACTTTAAATAATTTTCCACATTTATTTTCTTAAATCACATATTTAAAAACAAATAATTGAAGAAAATTATCAAATACGATCAAAGCTGAAATCTAAATATACAAAGCCATTCTAAATCATACAGATATCATTGAAACATAAAATCATATTTTTCTGAACAATAAAAATATTTTTCATAATTAATATTTATTTAAACTTCAATAAATCATAATAATTCAAAGAAAAATCAGAAAAATATGAAACCAATTGGAAAATGCTCTAAAATGAATGTACTAATTTTTAAGATTGAAAAACAAAACAAAAAAACCTCTGTAAATACCCAGATCGGGTTCGCCGGAGTTGACGTCTTCTTCGACGCCGGCGAGGTTGTTTCTTTCATTTTCGGCTACCCCAACGTTCCAAACCACTTGGAAACTTCCCACGCATGTTCCAGTAGTCCAAAATGACCCTAAGACACAAAGAATCACGCCACAGCCACCTTGGTCGAAGTCTTCTTCTCCAACGTCGGTGTACCGCCAACAATGGAGCTCAAAATTGGTTTTTCTTACTCTAAACCATTTCAGCCTGTTTCTTCACGTCAAAACCGATTCTTGGAGTCCCCTAAACTTGTTTATCACCAACCACGCACACCATACACTCTTGAACACACTTAAATCCAAAATTATCCAAGAATATGCATTTTCTTGGATAAAAATGGTGAATCACAATCTGATGCTTTATAAATGTATTTCCCACACTCAAAATGTTTATTTCCTCTCCTAGAATGATTCTACAATGTTCATTACTGCCCAGATTTTTCCCAAGTGCAAGAACTCAAAAATTTCTTCTATTTTAAAAAAATTTGCTTCCCTCACTATTTTCACGATTTCTCCTTCGAATTATCATGGTAACACGTTTTAGAATAGGTTTAGAAAAGAAGTTAGCGTTTGAAGTGGTAAGATCCTCTTTTCAAGGAATTTTTTATTTTTTTTCTTTTAAAAAAAAAACTAAGGTTCCACAACTGATATCATCAGTTAAAATTCAAAAATTTGACCAATTTTATGAATATTTAATCATATTAAATCAAAAGAAATAAGGTCTCTAAAATGTCCCTTGAACCAATCTCAAACTTGAGGGTATTATGGTCTTTTCGCAAATTCAAATATTTAATATTATGGCAAACCAAAAATTACACCTAATATGATAAAATAATTTCAAGCATATTATTATTACTATTATGCTCATAATAATAATAATAATAATAATAATAATAATTAAATAAATAACTTAACCCGAGCCGTTATTTATTCACTTGACATTATTCTCATGTTGTGATTCCACAAAAACTCAAACAGGAGAAACCATGAATTTCATTTCCATTGGAAGTCATACATATCCAATATTCCATCAAAGGAAAAGAAAAAAAATGACAAGTATGAACACAGTGGGAAAATTACGAAATTGCCCTTCCGGGAAAACGAATATTATAATTATCCTCCTTGAAAAGAAATTTCGTCCCGAAATTTTATTCAAACAACTCGGGATACTGCTGCAGCATATCAGACTCTAATTCCCAGGTTGTCTCCTCAACAACATTGTTCCTCCACAATACCTTTACCAAGGAAATGGTCTTATTCCTTAGGACTTTGTCCTTTCGATCGAGTATTTTCACTGGACGCTCATCGAATGACAAATCCTCCTGCAAACCCAAGGTCTCATAGCTCAGCTCATGCGATGGGTCGGATACATATTTTCGAAGTTGTGACACATGAAATACATTGTGCACCCCGGACAATGATGGTGGTACAGCTACCCTGTAAGCCACATTGTCCACTCTATCCAAAATCTCAAAAGGTCTGACATATCTAGGACTTAGCTTTCCCCTCTTGCCAAACCTCTTCATCGAAATTCCTTTCCTAGGAGTCACACGCAGAAATACATGATCACCAACTTCAAACTCAACATGCTTGCGGTTTAGGTCTGCATAAGACTTCTGTCTGCACTAAGCTGTGACCATTCTAGCCCTGATTTTCTGAATAGCCTCATTGGTGTGTTGCACTGCATCGGGTCCAGATAGTTTTCTCTCTCCCAGTTCATCCCAGTGAAGTGGGGACCTACACTTTCTTCCATACAACATTTCATATGGTGCTACCCCGATGGTAGATTGGTAGCTATTGTTGTACGAAAACTCAATCAGTGGCAAGTTTCTACTCCAGGATCTCTGAAAGTCAATGACACACGCTCTGAGCATATCCTCTAAGTTCTGATTTGTTCTCTCGGTCTGACCATCCGTTTCTGGGTGATAGTTGTACTAAACTTTAACCGAGTTCCCATTGCTCTCTGCAAACTCTCCCAGAACGATGATGTAAACCGAGCATCTCGATCACACACAATAGAGTACGGTGTCCCATGTAGCCGTACTATCTCATTCATGTACAACTCGGCGAATTGATCCATAGAATAAGTCATGCGCACTGGTAGGAAGTGAGCCGACTTGGTATACCTATCCACAATTACCCAAATTGCATCATGCTGATTTGTGGTCCTAGGTAACCCCGTCACAAAATCCATAGATATCTCATCCCACTTCCATTAAGGAATATTCAACGGTTGCAGTAGCCCCGCTGGTCTTTGATGTTCTGTCTTAACCTGCTGGCAGGTTAAGCATTTTGCCACATATTCCATTACATCCTTTTTCATTCCCGGCCACCAATACAATACCTTAAGGTCGTGGTACATCTTAGTGGTCCGGGGGTGAACTGAATATGGGGTAGTACGAGCTTCTGCCAGAACCTCTTTCCTCAGCTCATCACTGTCTGGCACACAAATACGCCCCTTGAATCTGATTAGTCTGGTATCTGACATAGTGAAATCCTTGGCATTCCCATCCTCCATCTCTTGCTTTAGGTCACTCAACTTCTTGTCTGCATTTTGCCTTTCCCTGATCCTTTCTAACAAGGTGGACTGAAGTGTAACCTTTGCAAGTTTTCCTGTGATCAGTTCTATACCAGCTCGTTCCATGTCTTCTAGGATCTTTCTTGATACTCCTTGTAAAGAAGAAACCATTCCCGGCCCTCTGCGGCTAAGTGCATCCGCCACAACATTAGCTTTACCGGGGTGGTATAGTATGTCGCAGTTATAATCCTTGACTAACTACAACCATCTCCTCTGTCTAATATTTAACTCCTTCTGGGTGAAGAAGTATTTGAGGCTCTTGTGATCGGTGTAAATCTCACATTTCACCCCATAGAGATAGTGACGCCAAATCTTCAATGCAAAGATAACTGCTGCTAATTCCAGGTCGTGTGTCGGATACCTCTGCTCATAATCTTTCAATTGCCTAGAGGCATAGGCTATCACCTTACCAGACTGCATCAGTACACATCCCAACCCTTGTTTTGACGCGTCACAGTAAAACTGCCCATCCTCTGAGGGTAAGCTGAGTACACGTGCTGATATAAGCCGACTCTTCAATTCCTGGAAGCTCTGCTCGCATTTATCTGACCAGGTGAACTTCAGATTCTTTCTTGTCAATTCTGTTATCGGTGCGGCTGTCTTCGCAAATCCTTCGACAAACCTCCTATAATAGCCCGCCAAACCCAGAAAACTTATGACTTCCGAGGCATTCTTTAGTCTTGGCCATTCTTTCACTCTTTACAGGGTCTACTTTCACTCCTCCATCGGTGGCAATATGACCCAGAAAACCAACCTCAGATAATCAGAACTCACACTTCTTGTATTTGGCATATAGTTGATGCTGTCTCAATCGTTGCAAGGTCAGACGTAAATGCTCCTCGTGTTCTTCTTTTGTCTTGGAGTAGACCAATATATCATCTATGAACACAATGACAAACTGATCCAAGTACTCCTTGAAAATTCTGTTCATGAGGTCCATAAAAGCTGCTGGGGCATTTGTGAGTCCAAACGACATCACCAGAAATTTGTAATGCCCATACCTAGTTCTGAAGGTTGTCTTTGGTATATCATCATTCTTGATCCTCAACTGATAGTTTCCCGACCGAAGATCAATTTTTGAAAACACCTTGGTCCCCTAAAGCTGGTCGAACAGATCATCGATTCTTGGCAAAGGATATATGTTCTTTATTATGACCTTATTCAACTCCCGATAATCAATACACATCCTCATAGACCAAATCATGTGCAATGGATATAATTTATTGCAATCATGTACCGAAACCAAACTTGAAATGAAAACTTCTAAATATGTGGTGCGTTTCAAAAAGATGACAATCAAACTACATATAATTCCTTAATTTAAGCCTGGGTAGGTAACTTGTTTTTATATAAAGTATTATTTTAGTACCCTTTATTCACAATAATATTCATATGGTATTTTGTATTTTGAAATCATACATATTTGGCATTATGTATTTTGAAATCATACATATTTGGTACCCTAAACTCAAATTTAATTAATAAAATTTCACAAATTTAATCAAACTACTCTCAATTATGAGTTCCGAATTCAAATTTAATTATTCAATTACATATAACTTATGACACTTTGGTCATATTGATAGCATTTTATTTGGAAAAATTCATGTTGAGGAAAAACTTGCAACGCACTAGAGAGACCCCTTAACTCCAAAGACAAGATGGATCCTTTTAAAATTTGGAATGAACTATCTCCTAATTAAATTCTCATTACATGGCTTCAGTTATGTGTGACATAGGTACATATATAAAGACTAAAAAAAACATTCTATGACCATATTTAAACTTCAAATTCGAAGCTCAAAAAAATCAGCAAATGAAAACTCCCGGTAAGCTTCATATACATGAACACGTTCTACACAACACTATCTATAAATATATATATGCACTAATTAACAAACAAAAGAAGAAGAAGAAGAAGAAGAGAAGATATCTCTTCGCATATCTATATTACTAATTGGACTAATTTTGCAACTTAAATAGTACATATGAGATCCCATTCATTGTTTTATCTGTGTGTTTGTTACAGACTGATACATTGTTTTTCCTTCAAATTTTGGGTTTCAATAATCACAGCAGAGAATAATAGACAGCATAGGGGTCAATAATCAAGATTGTTGTCTAGGGAAATCAAAATGTTTACAATTAGGAGTATGTAGGACTCTGATGAAAACAAAGGCATGACATCATATTAAACACCAAATCAAAGACTCCACATCAGAAACTCAACCAATATAGAATCAGAGAAGAAACAAATTCACTTTCCATCGCCATTTTTAAAGCACAAAGCAAAGCTCTCAATTCAACCTCCACAAAGACGCACACAAACACAGCATTCAATTTTTATTGACAAAAAAAACCCCAAGAGCATATTCAAACTTTAAACTCAAAGCTCGGTGATACCTTATGGCAACGAACACAAGAGGAGATGGAGATTTGGAGTCAGAGTCGACTCGGAAGTTGGGAGAGGCGGCGAGTCGACTGGGTCAGCTGAGCATTCGCACCATCGTGGTTAGAGCAGCCATGCCGCCGAGGACGGGGACGAGGAGATTGAGATGGTCTTGTGAGGAAAGGAAGGAAGGGCGGCTATGCCTTTTGGAGGGAGGTGGAGTGAGAGAGAGAAAAAAAAGAATATTTAGGATTATTGATTAAGCAAGCACCGCAAAGTTGAAAAAGAAAATTTGTATGATAAATAGTATTTAGACAACGTAATCATAATTCCGTTGTAGTCTAGTTGGTCAGGATACTCAGCTCTCACCCGAGAGACCCAGGTTCAAGTCCCGGCAACGGAATACTTTTTTAATTATTTCAACTAGGTGCATTTTTTCGATTGAGAATATGAATTTAAATTAGTTAAATACTTATTGTTCAACTTATTTGATCGAAATGCATACTTGTTCTGTTATATTTTCAATAATGTTCATTTAGTATTTTTGCATTATTGATATAAATGAGTTAGAAAGACATAAAGGATTGCTTGCTCGAGAATTTGAAGTAAAGTACCTCAGCAAACTGAGGTTTTTTTGTAGGAATGGAGATTCCAAGGACAAAACATGGTATCTCGTTCTCTCAACACAAATATGTCCTTGACTTGCTCAAAGAAACCAGAATGATTGGGGGTAAACTAGTAGCCACTCCTATCAACCAAGAGAGAAGTATAAAAAAGTATAAAGTAAAAACAAGTTGATAAAAGGATGTATCAACGATTGGTGGGAAAGTTAATTTACTTATCCCATACAAGACCAGACATTGTCTTTGCCGTGAGTTTGGTAAGCCAATATATGCACCACCCTCTAGAAGAGAACTTAAAAGCAATATATAAGATACTAAGGTATCTCAAGAGGACACCAGGAAATAGGTTGTTGTTTAAAATGAATGAAGAAAGAGGGATAGAGGCTTTTACAAATGCAGATTGAGCGGGATCAATAGAAGATAGAAGATCAACGCCGGGATACTGCACCTAGGTGTGGCGAAACCTTATTACTAGGAGGAGTAAGAAACAACTAGTTGTTGTCATGAGTACTGCAGAAGCTGAACTTAGAGCTCTTGCTCAAGGAGTGTGTGACTTAATCTAGATTAAGCACGTTCTTGAAGAGCTTAAACTCCAGAGTACCCTTTCAGATTATTCTGTGATGCCATAAACATAGCACATAATCCAGTCCATCACGATAGATACAGGCATATGGAAGTGGATCGACAGTTCATTAAAGGAAAGATCGAAGGCAAGGAATTATGTGTTGTATAAGTACCAAGCAAACAATGTTGTTGATTTGTTAACAAAAGGTCTATTCAAAGAATGCTTTGAAGAATTAATATGCAAGGTAAGCATGTAGGATTTGTGTGCTCCAACTTGAGGGGGTGTTGAAGATATTCGACATCATTTCCATAAGGGAAACTGAATATTTTCATTTAATTTTGTAAATGCCTAATTTCTAGGAGTAATTAGCTAGTTTCTTTATTAGTTAGGGTTGACCTAGGCTGGTTGTTTTACAACTAATACAATTAAGTGTAATTTATGTTTTAAGATTTGTACTCAGCCTATTTAAAGGCTATTCCTACAGTAAAAACCAACATAGATCAGAATCTCATCTTTTCCACAGTTATATGTATGCACAATGCATAGTGTTTGATATCTATCCTCTAAGGACCTTTAAGGACATTGTTCAGAAGCAACAACAAAACAATCACCATCTTATATTTTCAGGTGCCTCCACGGTTCTCTCTTCTTTCCTTTTATCCTATTCTGTCTATCGATCCTACATCAACAGCACATTCATAGCACTACTTTTAAAACAACAATCATATTCTCTAAAAAAATTGTACCAGTCTCATAAGCATGTAAGAAAAATGCATGAATGCTACCAAGTCTACAACTGATTATACTTCCTAATACGCAAGAAAACTTTTTCTTTACGAGCACTTAAAACAAATAAACAAAACAAGATGGAATGTATTATGGTTTTTCTACTAAATAAGTTCATAGGCACTGAAAAGTATCAATTATAGCTCCTTAAAAAAAGCTAACTCCAAAAGACAACATGTGTTGCAATTTATCTAGGACAAATAATATCAAAATGACAGATTATCTCATCTCGACACATTTCCTAATACTTAACTACATCTGGTTTGTGTTTCGGATGCACATGGATGGAAAAATATTTCAAGTCTCGTAAGTATTCAAGATGTTATTGCCTAAATTATATTTCCAAAAATGTGATGGCCAACTATCAAAGATTTCATTAAGCTATTATCAATCAAGGGCAACCAAACCTTCATGACTTAACAAAGCAGTAAACTGCCAACTTTTACAAGTCTGACCAAAAGATTTTTTTTTCGGTATAGGAAACAAGATTGTATTGATCAAAAAGATTATGGGTTATGATCTGTATTAAACCCCAGGCAGTAGCAAAAAGGTTACTCCTAAATAAATTAACTAACATTTTCTTGAAATTAGGTTGATTCGAGAGACGGGTCCTTCAAACATCCAGTTATCTTCATCTAAAGACTTCACCTCCTTGTTAAGTGCAGCCATTAGATCAGCTTTTATAACTGCAATACAGAATATAACCATTCTTCATACAAAAACAAAAAATTTGTAGCTAACAAACATAATAGATATTATAGTACTCCTGAATTTATAAAAACTCATTGGACAACACTACGGCTATAGAAGATTCTACCTTACATGACCAAAACAAATATACAAAGAAAACACCGGTCACAAATACCAAGTTATACTTTTCTTTTTAGACATACCTTCATGGTAGAATGAGAAACCCCATATAATATACGAATCGAACTAGTAAATAGAACTGAGTTCTGTCACTGAAAATAAAATACATTTGTTTTAACAATTTCATGAAAACCATTACAGAAGTACTCATTCTTCCAACTAAATTAAGTTTCAGCTTAGCTTTCAAGTAGTTATAAAAATCCGGTCAAGTAAAATTCTCACAAGTTCACAATAATTTATTAAAGTTCATGTAAAAGGGGTTTATTTGATCATCAAAATATAAACACTAGCAAAGGTAATTGCTAAGCCTAAAGCCTAGATAATAAAACCTAGTAAATGGCTAAAACCCAGAAAAAATAAAATGAAATTTGATAAGTAAAGAAAAGAATAAAGGAGTTTGAAAAGGAAGCTAACCAAGCATGGCTTCGTCTTTGCGGTCTTGAATGGAAATAAGATCAGATGGGAAGTAGAATTCGTCAGTGGACAGAGCAGCATTGCTGCCGCCTCCCCCACCTCCGACGGTTGCCGTTGTCGATATCGACGAATTCGCCGGTGATGAGCTATTCATCTCTCTTTCCTTCTTTCTGGAGACTCGAATTGATAACTCTTTCACAGAGGAGAAGAGTTGTTGAAATCTTGGTCAATTTTCTGGCAAAATCTTTAGTCAAAATTAACGGAGGTTTTGATTATTTTAATATAACTTTTTAAATTAAAAAATATTAAATTAAATTGGGGCAATGAAATAGGTATTGAATTTGTATACAAATTTGGGTGCTTGATGTAAATGGGGCGGATATGATCCGACCCGATCCGAATAGACTCTCACACTGCCCTGATCCGACCCGATAGATGTTTTGGAGCGGATCGGATATGATCCGACCCGGTCCATCCGGGTCAGGTCAGACCCGATCCGATAAGGAGTTTTTTTTTAATATAATTATATCATAGTACTATTAAAAAAATCCTAAAGCCTTAATTGCACATTCTTTATCTTCTTCGCAACAGTATACCAAGTTCTATAACATTTATATTCACAGCCTGATCAGCCCTGAATCCAATAGATCCCATATTTGATAGCCATGTACGGAATACACAATCAAGATTTATGACTATAGTGTATAATATTGCTACTTCGTTTTCCAAATACAAGGGTTTCAAATTTTAAGGTTAGGGTATAGATTACAAGTTTCAAGCTTGCAGACAGAGCATCCAATATCTCACTTCATGTAAATTTCTTTAAGAGACACAGGCACAGCCTTTACTAGAAAATGCAGTGATAAAAAGAAAATATTGCCCTTTCTCAAATGACCGAAGTATGTACTCTTTCATCATACAAGAACATAAGGTTTTCCATTTCCACGTTTCAATACCTGGGCATGAATAGAATTTGATACAAAATTTGGGAAACTAGTCAACTCCTGTTTAAACCTCATTACAAAATCAAACATATATTTATTCGACAAAAAGGGTAGTTTAACTCACTCACCAGTTCTTCAACAACTAAATCAATTGCAAATTCAAACAATATACCAACTTTCTCGGAAACAATAGCAAAAAATCAAAATATATATGAACCAATTACAGGAAAATGCCTATACATTGCACAGAACATATTCTAAAACTCAAGATAATAATCCAAAATAGTATGTATACACAGTCAAAAGACAGCCACGAAAGCACATTGAAAGGATCCAAATAAATCAATCAGGTGTAATGAAAACAAAAGGAATATCAAACCTTGGCAAGAACAGAGAAAATGCAGACAGACATAGCAAGAAATCAACAAGAAAAAGAAAAATTAGACCTTAGCACGGAGAAGGCCACCAACGGGAGCTACTTTGAGAGTGATGAGTGTGAAGATGGAGAGAAGTGGATGAAGAAAATCCTTTGATTATCCAAAGCCCACGAGAGAGAACCCACATGAGAGAGAGAGAACCCAGATAAGGAAAACCTAGGAGAGAGAGAGAGAGAGAACCCAGATCAGAGAGAGAGAACCGACGAAAAAAAGAGAGAACTCAAGTGAGAGAAGAGAACTGCGAGACAGAGAAGATGCAAGACAGAGAAGAGAATTGCGAGACAGAAAAGAGAAGAGAATGGAGTTCGGCTGTGAAGAAGACGAAGAAGAGTATTTTAAAAAAAAGCTACCGGGTCGCCCGTTAGTACCGCATCGGATCGGGACAGTGCCCCGCTCCACTTTTCAACCCGCTTAAGTTAAAGAAAAAAAAGTAAAAGCTAAATTAAGAGTTATCCTTCCAAAAAAATTAATAAATAAATAAAAAAAAAAGAAGT
Source organism: Humulus lupulus (assembly GCF_963169125.1). Taxonomy (NCBI): domain Eukaryota; kingdom Viridiplantae; phylum Streptophyta; class Magnoliopsida; order Rosales; family Cannabaceae; genus Humulus; species Humulus lupulus. The sequence goes on along the minus strand of NC_084799.1, from coordinate 18,349,343 downwards.
TATGATACACATGGTGACAGATAAAAAATTGCATGTTACTATGATGGTCAACTATTTTTATTTATGTGTAAATAAAATTTAACATTTTGACCGTAGCTCCTCAGTCTCTTTACCTTTAACAAGTCAAATTAGTATATGATTTTGCAAATGATAAATTTATGTGTTAAAACCATTCAATTCTAACTTTATAGTTTTGATTAGCAGCATTGAACAACTTTAGTATAGACCATAGATGTTACGAATTTAGGGCCTAATTTTGTGTATAACAATTGAGTTTAATGTTTTTTATTTTTCTATTTCCTTCAGACACTGAATTTGAAGGACCAAGATTTTCTTGGAGAAGCCAATTGTGTTCTTTCGGAGGTAACTTAATGGTTTAATTAATAGTATGATTAGGCAACTTGCTTCACTATATAAATCTTTAGTCATACTTTATGTTGATACAAACATTTTTCTTCTTCTAATTAACTGCAGATTGTGACTAAACAAAGCACGAGTTTAACGATTGAAAAACCTAAATTTTTGCCTATCTTTCCAATTTTATAATATTCATCTAGATTTTATTTTGATTTATGCTTGAACATTATAAAATCCTTTTTTAGCTAAACTTTAATTTAGACAAAATATTTTAATTGTTTAAAGAAAAATTAGTAGCATATCTCCATATTGATTTTCGATTTTTTTAGCAATATTTTCAGCTGATTTTGTAATGTGAAAATATCTTTAAGTGTGAATATATATGTTGCCTTATTTATCTCAAATAATCAATTTTTGGTAAAAATATATTGTGCAAATATCTTAAGATTATTTTCAAGAATTATGTGGGATTATGTCTATTCTGGAATTAAGTTAATGTCGAAAATGAAAATGGTCAAAAGAAATGACCATGTTCGTTTTTCCAGATGAGATTGATTTCATTGCTGACTCATCAGTTTCCTTTTCTGTCGACACAGAATGCATCTGGCTGGCTGATTTCCTAAATCAAAGGAATTCGAAAATTGATTTCAAAGATACCAGAAAATAATGGCCTTTGACGATTTCCCTGCTTATAAATACCTTGCCAAGGCCTTTGAAATTTTCACCTCTTCCATTTTGAATATTTGTAAACATTACGTTATTTTGAAGAGTGTGTTTATTTGTAGAGATTAAGTTTGTTTACCTTAATCTTTATGAGAGTATTGAGTGTACTTGTAGATATCTATCTAGTCCATTGTAATCAGATAGTGTCTATTGTGAACGTGTTCATAAGGACCTTCGCGAGAGGATTCTATCTAAGTCTCACTTCTGGACAAAGTGTGCACTCGCTATTCTTTGAAGGGAGTTCAAGAGAATCAGCGTTTCATCAAACCAGATTCGTAGAGAAGAGTACAACAAGATTGTGTCAATAGTTTAAGAGGGAGTCTTACATTGTTTAAGTCAATGCTTTTGTACACTTTGTTTCTTTAATAATTGGTTTATTCTCTGGGCGTGGCCCTAAGGAGTAGGTTATCCAAAATGGTTTCTTAACCTTGTAAAAATTCGCTGTGTTCTTTAATTTTTGCACTGTCTATTTATTGTGTTCAGTTCTGTCGTAACAAGTTCGGATTCTATTCCGACAGAACTGCTATCTGTGTAAACAATTAATTACCATTCCGCATTTTAATTAATTCATGGTTTAATTAATTTGGTAATTACTAAAAATAGAATTTCAAACATCAAAATCATAAGAGTTGACACACGAAATTACAAGCTTCGTCTGCACTGAAAACTCATTCCAGCCGACTAGTGCTTAGATTCCCTGAACCAGGGTAATAACTCTCACTATATTAAGAAGTAATTTTACAATAACCAGTTCAAGAATCAATATGTAAAACTATACAATCTATCTCAAAATACAGTGAAACTTTTTACCCTAAATAACCAAATCCCTTGGTTATAGATGCAAGATCCCCTTGCTTCAATGTTGAACTCCCTTCAACTATATCTCATATCTGAATACCTTTAGATCTATAGCATCAAGACCCAGCTGAACTTCTTCAACAATCACAACTTGATTCTAGAGCTTGCACAGAAACCTTCAACCACCATCAATTGAGTTTCTTGCTAGAATCTGCAAAAATCAATAGAAGAAAGAGAAGAGAAAATACAAAGCACACTATGCAATCGTCCAATCTAAGAGAGTTGGTTATAACTAATTAACCAGCCAATATATATATATATACTTAGCTGCAATTAGGTATAAACCAGAAAACAAACAACAATTGTTAATCACTAACAACCTTGCTGTACACACAAGCTGACGTGGACACTTACTAAAATCGAACAAACTCCAGACATAACATAGACTATTCCAGACACGACTGGACCTAATTTGTCATACTGAAAATATTGGTCCTTACAATCTCCCCCTTGACAAATTATGGTCAATGACAAAAAAAAATCAATGTAAATCAAAATATTAACCATACAACCAACAATAGTCTGGACAAACATTAAACAGAGTCTTAAACAACCAAAATACGAACAAAATATAAAAGAGTCTGTAGAAACAGTAAACAAATTCTTAAACTATTAAAATAACAAGAACACTAAAAAAATAAGAAAAGTAATATAAGATCATCTCCCCCTTCATTGAGCATAATGGACGAGCACAATCAGTTGACAGCTGCATCAGATGGCTCCCCCTGGAGAGGTGCAGTTGAATCAGGAGCTTGAGGAAGGACATCAGGAAGCGTTGGTGGAACTAATGTGTCCAACTTTGTGTTAGCAGGAGGCACTATAGATGAGACTGGAGGCACCTGAGATGAAACCTGAGTAGGAATAAAGGACTCCCTCTGAATAGGAACAGAAGACTCAGGAGCCACAGAAGACTCGCCAAAGGAGTCCCGATGAAATGCAGGAGGAGAGACATCAATCGAAGGTGATAACTGAGAGCCATACTCAGACTGAACAACCAGAGTTTTGACAACCTGAACAAGCTTGTACATAGATGCTTCAAAGGCCAATTGTCGCTTCTGATCCTTCTTGTAACGCTTAGTGAAGGCCTTGAACTCGGTATACAACTGTACTTGCCAACTAGAATCAGACAAACCTTTAAACAAAGGAGCTTTGAGCTTAGACGGCTTCAAAGAGGAAGGAGCAGTGGAAGAAACCTTCTTGTTGAGAATTGCCAGAAAACTTTTAGACAAAATAGGATTGGCAACCTGGAAGTCATGAGTGGTCAACGACGGTTTGGCAGGCTGAATAATCTTCTGAATCAGACTTGGATAAGGCAGCTTGTTACGAGTACCAGTAGAGGAAGCCACATAAAAAATTCGATCATAGATGAGAGTAGACAGATCAATAGACACTCCAGTACCCACAGCATATAAAAACTTCCCAATCTCAAGAGTAACAGATGAGAGGTGAGAATTGGGAAACCAATTATACAAGGCCACTCGATGAAGAACCCGATAGAAAAGAGTCAACTTTGTTATAGGAATATCATGATTCCCCCAAACATAATCAGGCAGGCCAGTTAGAACTTGACCCATGGTAGATTGATCTGGACTGTAGGACTTATTATAGGCAGGTTTAAGTACTTTTGGAACCTTGAGTGCACGAGCTATAGTGGATGGTGCAAATTTTATACGACTACCCCTTACAAAAGCAATAAGACAATCCTCATTTTTCCCATCTAAAACAGACCTATCTAAATTAGCATAAAACTCCCCAATGAGAATGGGATGAGGAGACACCAATTTGGACACTGTATTAACCCAATGCCTACACTGTAAAAGAGCAACTAAATCAGGAAAATCCTCCAAAACAACAGAATATTCAGGCCACAAGTCTCTCACTACAAACCATCTTTGATAATGCGAGGCCTTGGTAGCATCAACAAAGTATTGAATAGAGGATGGATCAACAAAAGACACAGAATCCGTAGGGCTAGAGGCACGCTTGGATTTTTTAGGAGAGGGTACAAACTGAGTGTCCTTGGGCTTACGTTTTGGAGCCGATGATTTTTTGGGAGGTGATGAAACAGGAAGTTTACCCTTTCCTTTGGATTGTGCAGGAACATGGGGTTTGGGTTTGGGTTTGGACTTGAAGGCAGACCGTGTCTTGGGAGTTTTGGGTGAGGAGTGCTTAGACATAGAAGGCGACTTGGGAGGAGAAGGAGATGGTGGGTTTGGGTTCGGCAATGGAGAGGACTCACCAGGTGGAGACTCAGACACTACAGAAGAACGAGTAACACGTTTAGAGGAAGATGCAAAGATGGGTGGAGAAGTCTTACCAACTGAACAAGGGGGATGGGCATTGACCACACCAACCGTAGGACTGACTGGGGGAGAAGACGCAGTCACCACCTCGGGAAGGGACGTCGACGGAGGAGATGGAGACATCTCAGCGACGGTAGGTAGAACCAGAACGACGGCCATAGCCAAACTAGGATCAGAATTAGGGGACACAACCCAATTAGGCGATGTAGCGACTGCAGATGGCTCAGATGCATCCACAGAAGAAGGGACAACCATCTTCGGAGGAGGAGAGACAGTCGCAGCAACAACAGGAGAGGGTCGGACAACCGAACGACGACGATTGGCTCTTTGTTTCATAATGTCGAACACGTTTAGGGTTTTTTGGATTGGAGCACTGTAAACAAAACTCACACAAGCTCAAGAGATGTTATACTTATAGAAAGACCTTATGAATTCCCTTACAAGTGATTGACCGTGCATGAGAAAAATGTCATTTTTTTTTAAATGTACACACAAAATAAAAATGCCAAAGCCCATTAAAAAAAATAACCCAAACTAATATATGAAAGACCAAACATGACATTTGGAAAAAAATGAAACAAAAATAAAGTCTAAAGAGCCAATATAAAAGAAATATTCCCACTTGAATGGCAGTAGAGATTTATGAACAACAACTCTGATAAGCTCAACATGGATAAAAAAATATCTGGTCAAAATATACACACCATGCTTACGAAAAAAATGAGAAAAGTTTGTGATGGATACACTCTGAAAAACACTACCTAAGTAAACACACAAATTTTTTTCTTAACAAGAGATTTGAGCCATTATTTTCATTTGTGTGTGCAAAAAGACCTCATGTGGACCAAGAATCATCAAGAATCATTAACTAGTCCACTCTCTCAAAACTAAAAACATTTTTTGATGTATTTTTATTTGATATATCCTCTTTTGACAACAAACGCTCTGAGTTTTCCAAATACCCAGCACTGGCTGTCACTCATCATCAGAGATATAGTCGTCTCCTTTCTTGTTATTTTGCTCATCAAATACCAAGAGGAGGAGCAAACTCCTCAGGGCATATGATGGTACAAAGGAAGCTCTTCCCATTGCATCCAATAATGGTAGCATTTTGAGCTGGAGAAAATAAAGGCTCAATTCTAAATCTTGGAAAAAAAAATGGTGTGATTAAGAAGCAGTGACCAAGAAAGAAGTAATCCACACAAACTTAGGTAAAAAAATTTGGCAAAGCATGAAGAAAATAAATGTGACCAGACGTGACACCAAACCTCTCAGATGGTGCAGAGACCAATGCTGGTTCGTAGATGTGCATAAGTTTGAGCATCAAGAGCTTTTGTAAATAAATCTGCTAACTGTGCATTAGTGGAAACATGAGAAATTGTTAGCAATTTAGACTCAACCATGTTTCTAATGAAATGATAACGTATGTCAATGTGTTTGGTCCTTGAATGTTGAACTAGGTTTTTTGAAATGTTAATGGCGCTTGTGCTATCACAAAAGAGGGTCAATGACTTTTAGGGATGGCCATAATCAGTGAGCATCTTATTGAGCCAGATGAGCTGAGTACAACAGGTGCCAGCCGCAATGTACTCTGCCTCACAAGTGGAGAGTGAAATAGAATGTTGTTTCTTGCTAAACCAAGAGACCAAATTGTTCCCTATATAGAAACAACCCCCATAAGTACTTTTCCTATCATCTAGAGATCCTGCCCAATCAGAATCACTATACCCCACCAGGGACATATTTGTATCACATGAATACCATAAACCAAATTCGATAGTCTCTGCAAGATATTTAAAAATACGTTTGACAGCAGTAAGATGAGACTGTTTAGGATTGGCTTGATAACGAGCACATAGACCAACACTAAAGGAAATGTCAGGACGACTAGCTGTGAGATACAGCAGGCTTCCTATCATGCTACGGTACAGGGTTGGATCTACCGGGTCACCAGATTCATCTTTATTCAGTTTAGAGGTGGTGCCTATAGGAGTGCGTGCATGTTTGACTTGAGTGAAACCAAATTTTTCTAACATGGACTTGGTATACTTAGACTGAGAAATAAACATTCCCTAATCTGATTGCTTAATCTGAAGTCCTAGAAAATAAGATACATCTCCTATTAGACTCATCTCAAACTCACTTTGCATAAGTTCCACAAATCTAGTAACCTCACTCTCACAAGTTGACCCAAAAATTATGTCATCCACATATATATGTGCAACAAATATTCCATTAGTTAGATACCTGATAAAGAGAGTATTATCTGCACTGCCACGGGTGAATCCATTTGACACAAGATAGGCAGTAAGTCTGTCATACCATGCGCGGGGAGCTTGCTTTAACCCATATAGAGCCTTTTTCAATTGGAAAACATGGTCAGGGAACTGAGGGTCCTCAAAACCTTGAGGTTGTTTCACATAAACTTCCTCTTGGAGAATCCCATTAAAAAACGCACTTTTTACATCCATTTGATGCAATTTTATTCTCAGATGGCATGCTACTGCAAGAAGTAACCGAATAGATTCCAATCTTGCAACTGGGGCAAAGGTTTCTTCAAAGTCAACTCTTTCCACCTGATTGTAGCCCTGTGTGGCTAACCTTGCCTTATTTCTTATGACAGTTCCAAACTCATCCGATCTATTCTTGAAAATCCATTTAGTTCCAACAACATTAGCTCCTTCAGGTAAGGGTACTAAGATCCACACATCATTTCGTTTGAATTGGAACATCTCATCTTGCATAGCAGCAAGCCAGAACTCATCTAAAAGAGCGTCCTTGGCACTTTTTGGCTCAATCTGAGATAAGTAAGAGGCGAAAGTAATCAGATTTTGTATTTTTCTTCTGGTGACCATGGTGGCATTTGGATTTCCAATAACAATATAAGGGGGATGAGCCTTCTGAAACCAGGAAGGTGGTCCATTCTTATAAAGCTTTGCATGTTGAGTCTCCTTTGGCAGAGCACTGGTGACTTCCTCATCTCCATTGGAGCCGCTAGGACATGCTTCTTGTTCCTCTGACGATGTTGGTTCAGTATGAAGTGATCCAGACGAAGTGTCAGGAACCATTTGGTTTTGTCTAGATGTGACTGGAACAGGTGTAGTTAATACTGGAGCTTCATCATCTACCACTGGTTCTTCAGAGTTTTCCAAGTCATCAAATCGAACATTGATGGACTCAACCACTGAATGAGTTCTTTTGTTGAACACATGATAGGCACGACTGTTAAGTGAATACCCAAGAAACACTCCTTCATCACTCCTTGGATCAAATTTTCCTAAGTGTTCTCGATCATTTAGGACATAGCACACACATCAAAAATGTGCATATGACTGACATTAGGAGACCTTCCTGTCCAAAGTTCATAGGCAGTCTGTGTTGTGCCAGTTCTAAGATGAACCTAATTGCAGATATAACAGGCTGTATTAATTGCTTCAGCCCAAAAACGTTTAGAGATGTCCTTAGCATGCATCATTACTCGAGCCATTTCCTGTAAGGTCATGTTCTTCCTTTCAACAACCCCATTCTGTTGAGGTGTTTTTGGAGCTGAAAACTCATGTGTTTATTCCTAACTGATCGCAGAAATCGGAGAACACAGTGTTCTCAAACTCCTTTCCATGGTCACTTCGAAGCCAATAGACTTTTCCAATCTTAGATTCCTTTTCATTTTGGAGTCTGAGAACTAAAGCTAAAAATAGTCCAAATGTAACGCCCTGGTTACCCCAGAACAGTTACGGTGAATGGTGAACCGGAAATTTGACTCGCTACCCGAGTCCTTTGGTTAAAAACGTGATCTAAGTGTTATTATCAGGTTAAGGTGAAAACCAGTAAAAAGGAAAGGGTACATTTCATTAAGTAAATAAACTGCTCATGAGCCTTTTAAAATGTTTACAAGGTGTTCATAATACAAAAGAGTCGCTACAGTTGCAAATTTACAATCCCCGCCGACCTAAGCAGTAAAAATAGGGTAAATCCCTAGTCCCTCTGAGAACTCCTTGACCGTGGCGGTCAAGTGGCCCTGTATGTACACCACATTGCCCAAGCTCTCCACTCAGGGTTGGTTAAGCTTTTCCTTCCCTTTACCTGCACCACATAGCACCCATGAGCCAAGGCCCAGCAAGAAAACACAATAAAACATGATATAATATCAACAACGATCATAATAACCATTCAGGACTATCAGTCCAAACAAATAGGTGACAATAGCCAAAAGTCACAATAATGAGCATCGCTCCCTCTAGCCATGTGACGATAGGGTCACCAGGGCTTAACTGATAAGTGATTCTTTCATAAGCTTGATCAGGACAGGTGCAAGGTGAATAGTCACCAACATAACCTTCCTCACAACTCTAGAGTCGAAGCTATGGACAACGTCCCTTAGCCACGTGCCTAACGGTCACCGGGGTCATATACCTTGGCTATAGACATCTGGTCATAAACCAGGCAAGCGCTTATAAGTTCTTCGACCCTAGGGTCGGTCTAGCATTAATGCCATAGAGCCATTCAATGCGTGATTCTCCACTTTAGAGTCGGTCCCTGACTAGTCAGTGTCTTACATAGGTGATTAGTGTTCACTAGCATTTAATATGCAATCCACGTCCACATATTTCAACCAACATGCTCCAATATCAAACCATGCATGTCATATACCTATACAGGGTGCAACTGTACTCATACACCATTTTCTTACCTCTGGTTCGAGTGAGAATTAAAATATGAACGACCCCTGAGAACGATCAACCTTTAAATTCCTTGACGGTCACCTTGTCATAACCAAAATATAGGATTCATCAATAAAAATGATAACTGAGGGTTCCCAAACCAAGATCTAGCCTCCGGGACATCAAACATAACTCAACTAGGTACTAGGTTCAACCCCGAGGCCTAAGGTTTGAATCCCCAAGCTAAAAACATGTTTTTGGCTAAATTTGCCCTGATGGGCCGCGGCTCACCCTCCTGACAGAGCCATTTTCACATTTTAAGCCATCACAGGCCGCGGCACGCCATAGACAGGCCGCGGCTCATTTCGCAAAACAGCCAAGAAACCAACACGCACCAGCCAACTCTCCCCTGCGTTTTCCCTTGGAACTAACCCTTCAAACCAACTCCAAACCTCCCCCAAACACTCAATTAAACCCCCAAATAGCACCCATATCTCACCCTCATCAAACCCCAATCAAAACAACACAAAAATCCCCTTTGATTCTCACTTCCCACATCAAAAACCATGAATTGAAAACTAAAATGAAAACAGAGCAACACCTGAAACCAAAGGCTAAAACTCACCTTGAAACAGGTTTTGGACCTCCCTTACAAGCTGAACCAAGCCACCAACCCAGCCTTTAAGTTTCCTTGGTTGAATCCCCACTTAGAACTCAAAACCCTAATGAAGGAAGAAGAGATAGGTGATGCACGGGAAGGAAGAGGAAGCAAATCTCTATTTTTGCTCTGTTTAAGTCTACCACTTTCTACAGCCAATAGCCACTTAAATTCACATATATCCTCCCTAAAATGACCAAAATACCCTTGTGTCATCCAAAGCCTCTAAAATCATCACAAGGGCAAAATTGGTACTTTCTGTTTAACCCGTTAATCATAATTAACGCTTCCCAATTCCCGCTAATCTCAATATCCTCAAACACCAATAATTCATATCCCGTTACCCTAAAATCCCCAGTAACGCCATAACCATAAATATCACCCCGAGACTCACCTCGAGCCCCGAGCTCAAACCTGTTATGACCAAACCGATAAATCATGTTTAAAGATCGTCTCATGTCGAAATACTCGGACCAATCCACATTATAATGTGGTCTCACAATATATCATTGTTATGAATTTTCTAACGTTTAAAATATGCGCAAGTATACACAATCGGAAACAAGTAATACAGTGACAAAGCGTCAAAGTTCGTATCCACAGGGACTTTTTAACTAAATTAATGTAAAATCAACCAAAAAACAACTTATAAAATAGTAACCAAAACAAATGAAAGAGTGGGTAATTAAATCTGAAAATAATTGTAGACAAACAAAGGAATTAAACCAAAAATCAGAGATTAAAATGACAAAATACTGGGTGGTTTTCAGATATAAGAAAAATGGATTCGGGTGATTAATTCCCCTCGGTTCGTTCCAGTTGTTACAGCAATGGCTCAGCAATGGGTTAGCAATTATGACAGTGTTAACGAATTTCGTAAAACCCAGCAAGTTTTTCCCAAAACGTGCAATCTAATGTCTATACTCCCATTCTATACATTCCTGCATGAAATCAGATTATAAACATTCATTTAAGCATCAATTCTTAAGTTATGCAAGGTAGTAAAACATTCCTATTCTACTACTCAGAATCACCTTAAAACTAGATGAATCTCTTGCATCAATTGAATGAAATCAGCTAGACTTCCCTTTTCCAAGTTAGATCTAGCTTAGTAAATGCTAAAAATGGCCAATAATTAACATTCAATAACAGTAAAGCACATTCAATTGAACAAAGACATAATCACTTAGCCATTGCATTTATATGTTGAGTTCATACTTGAGGGTTCATAATCACCCAAATCCTTAGGAAATTAGTTCATAGTTGCAAACTTAAACATGAAAATAATACAGAAGTAATCCATGGATTTTGCAGAAATTAGATGAAATTAATACAAAGGAAAAGAAATGGTGTAGGAAGAATGAGTTGTGAGCTCAAATCCTTCTTATGGCATCAGTCTTCTTCTTTCTCTTTTGGTCGTACTCTTCTAAAATCTTCTCCCCCGAACCCCTCTCTGTACTTAGCCAAACTTCTCTGAAATATATGCAGCAAACTTGAATGATAATCCTCCTCCTATATTTCGGCTGGTACCCTCTTTTTAGGGTACTTTCCTTTACCCTAATAGGAAAGTCAAAGTCAATTGTGCCCTCTTGTCCTTTGCCACACCATCCAGCTGACTCATTGTACAGCATCCTCGCCACCTAGGCGTCACTTATTCTTCATTAAGTCCAGCTGGAATTTGTCACGTTTCTTCACTGGTCCCTGCCGATTGCTACGTTGTGGTTGCTACAGCATTGAAGCAGTAACACGCTATTTCCAGATTTGTTCCCCTTCTTAATCCAAAGTTCCCAATCACCTGCTTTAGCTTCCTTTCCTGTTTAACACATACACTAACTACATAAATCACTCAAAAATATGACAATGCAAACACAAGGTCCCTAGCTACACAGACACACTAAATTGAACACAATTACAAGAAATAAAAACTCATTACTCTTTTGTTTGGTTCAAAAATTAAGTTTAAAGATGTGAAAATAACTCTAAATCCTAGAGTTATCAATCATTCACACTCAAAAAAATATTCAATTATACCCTCAACGGGCCAAATTACCAAAACACCCCTGTAAACAAATGTGGACTCGCATGCATGCATTTAACATCATATTATAATATAATTCTCATAAACCTGCATAAACACATTTAATAGCATAATTAAACATTTATGGCCCTCCCGGCCTACTAATCCTGCCATTAACCATAATAGGGAATCTGAGGCATTACACCAAATGTGTCTGACTTTTCTTTGAGGAAATCTACCCAAGTGTACCTAGAGTAATCATCAACAAGAACCATGACAAAACGTTTACGACTTAGACTTTCATTCTGCATGGGTCCCATTAAATCCACATGAATCAACTCCAGCACATGGGAGGTGAGTCATGTTTACAGGAGGATGTGAGGCTTTGGTCTGTTTTCCCAGTTGGCAAGGCCCACACAACCTATCTCTAGTGACTTTCATCTCAGGTATCCCTCGAACAGCTTGAAGTTTCACAATTCTCTTTAGGTCTCTAAAGTTCAAGTGCCCCAGTCTATAGTGCCACAGGTCTGTCTTATCAAGAAAGGATATGTTGCACAAAACTTGATTGCTTAGTGCATAGCAGTTGTCGCTAGTTCTACTACCTGTCAAGACTGAGCACCCATTAGTTGCAACAAGACAATGAGTTTTAGTGAAACTTACAGTGTAGTCATTGTCGCAGAGTTGGCTGATGCTAATAAGGTTTGCCTTGAGACCTTTAACGTACAACACCTCAGTCAATGGAGCTACTCCATTTAGCACCAGATCACATTTTCCAAAGATCTGACCCTTATTCCCATCACCAAAGGTCACAGCTCCCTCCTTTCCTTCTTTATAGTTCACCAACACATTTCTTTTGCGAGTCACATGTCGTGAACATCCACTGTCGAAGTACCATTGATCTTCGTGAAAAGCTGAAAGAGAGGTGTAAGCAATTAATCCAACATTCGTGCTAAGATTAGTTTTTGGTTTCCACTCACCATACGACAACTTCCCATTAATTCGATTTAGTTGTTGAAAGCTATTTGGACGATCGATCATAGCTTTCAAATACGTCTACAACTTGTAGCATCTGGGTCTAATATGTCCTCTCCTGTTACAAAAGTGACAAATGGGAACAAATCTCCCCTTTTGAACCTGACCATCCAGGACAGTCTTCCTTCCTTCGAATCTCAATTTGGTAGGTCCAGATGAGACACTGACCTGTTTAGAGGGATCTGGGAAACCAGGGCTGAAAGTATTGTGCAATGAGTCATCATGAGTCTTGTCTTCATTGTTCTTGGATGAAGAGGGATCATTAATTCCCAAATTTCCCCCTTTCTTGTAAAGAATTTTGTAACCAATGGATGTTCTATCTTCGTATGGATATTGAAGTTGCAAGGTGTGATTAATTGCTGCAGTTCCTGGAGGGATAAACTAAAGAGCCTGTCTAGCCCTTATTAAATCTGCAGTCTGTTTGTAAATCTCACTGTCCTTCTCATCAAGCTGTTTTGTGAGCTTTTTAACAGTGTCCTCCAACCCATCCTTCTCAGATTCAAGTTGTTGTTTGGCACAAGTGAGACCTTTGATCTGTTTAGCCATATGCTCCCATTGAGCGAACATCACCTCATATGCATGTTGTTGTAATGACCCACTACTCTAGACTATTTGGACCATTAACGAAACTATACATAAAACTTACAATTTTGCGGAAATACCATAATTTTATTGAGTAACTTGTGAAAATAAGAGTTACTTACAAAATAGAATACTAAGAAGGATATGGGATCCCATTGTCTTTAAAAACAAAAACATGATTTAAATGAAAAGAATTACATAAGAAATGCGGAAAATACATACAAAACCATAAAGAGGTAAAATGAGACTACATCCTCGAATCGAATAACGCTCGGCCCCTTGACTCCATTCACCATCGATACACATCCATAACATATTCATAACATATCATATTTCATAACATAACACATAAGATAACATAACCAATACACATATAGATTCTATCATATTTTCCTTACCAAAGTTACCGGAATATGATGGACTGAGTTGGGACTTTTGGAACACTCCTAAACCATATGAGAAAGAGTGAGTCTTAAGAAGAAGAAATGAAAATGAATAGAAAGACTAAACCATTGAGAAATATGCTTTACCACAACTTATGTGCTTAAGAACTTGGATTCCCTAACCAAAATAAGAATGAGGTTAGGGGACTGAGTAGAAGGCTTTGAGAAAGAAAATAACATGAAACAAATGAAATAGAGTTTCGGGTTTACCTCAAAGACTTGTAAGACCAATCTACACCTCAAACCGAAATACCATAAAACCTTACTTCCCAAAGTGTTTGATAAGCTTATGATTCCCCAACCCAGGTGTTTAACTCTCACACTTTCCTAGCAATCTTGCAGCACATGAACTTAGAGTAAAAGGTGAATAATGGCTGGGTACTAGGTCCTATTTATAGAGTTCTAGGAATAAAAATCTTCTTTTTAGCTTTGAATAAAAATAATAAATTTAATTGAAAATATTTGAATATCCTTCAGCTAAAGGCTTAGGAATTGTTCAAATTTTTCAGAGAGATTTAAGGATTCAAAGCTTGATTTTTAAAATAATAAAAACAAATAGAATCCTAACTTCTAACACCCTAAATCTCGTAATTCTAAACTCCCCTTCAGTAAAATCAACATATCTGACACTGTAGAACTCCGATTTGGAATCTCTTTATACCGTTAGAAAGCTCATTAAATTATCTACAACTTTTAAGAAATACTAGTTTTCGAAATTCCTAATATAACTGGGTCAAAAATAGGTCGAAAGTTACAGTACCCTAAAGTTACGAAAAATCTATTTACAACCTAATTCACAAATAAATAAAATTGTGACAATTATCATGCTCCTATCACATTTTGGTGAATACTAAGTCTTATATTTCTCTTATTTTATCATTAAAATAATAATTCCTTAATAATCATACATAAGACAAGTGTTACTATCTTATTGGGTTTATCTAAACCTTATAATATAATAAATATCATCATCAATATCAGTCATATTAATCAAACCTTAGGTTAAAATTAATGTTCTTAAACTATAGGTTAAACTTAGAAAATCTACAAGTACTACTATGAGTGTCCAAATAATTCCCGGTCTGAACCAAAAATCCACAGTAACAAAGATAATACTATACATACTATAATACTACTAAATAATTAGCTAAGTAAAGTTCTTGGACTCTACAATTCTCCTCTACTAAAAAGAATTTCATCCTCGAAATTTACTTACAAAATAACTCCAGATACCGGCTCTGCATGTCCTCCTCCAACTCCCACGTTGCCTCGCGTTCAGAACTATTGCTCCATAGGACTTTGACTATAGGAAAGCTCTTGGACCGTAACTGCTTCATCCCCCTATCTAGGATGCTAACCGGTCGTTCCTCATAACTCAAGTCTTTCTGGAGTGCTATCGTATCGTACTTGAGGACGTGAGATGGGTCTGACACATATTTGCGTAACATCGAGATGTGGAAGACGTTGTGACTATCGGCTAGTGTTGGCGGTAGGGCTAGTCTATACGCAACTGGTCCCACTTTGTCCAATATCTCAAAAGGACCTATGAATCGGGGACTGAGCTTGCCTTTCTTCCCGAACCGCTTGACACCCTTCATAGGAGATATCTTCAGGAAGACTTAATTCCCAACTTGGAACTCCACATCGCGTCGCTTGGCATCCGCATAGCTTTTCTGACGGCTTTGAGCAACAAGCATACGCTGTCTAATAAGCGCTACTGCTTCTTGTGCTTGTCTAACAGCTTCGGGCCCTAGAAGCTGCCTTTCTCCTACCTCGTCCCAGTGCAACGGTGATCGGCACCTTCTTCCATATAGCAACTCATAAGGTGCCATTCCGATTGTCGACTGGTAGCTGTTGTTGTACGAGAACTCGATCAGTGGTAAGTACTTGATCCATGATCCTCCGAAATCAAGTACACATGCGCGTAACATATCCTCTAAGATCTGAATCGTACGCTCAGATTGCCCATCTGTCTGAGGATAGAAAGCTGTACTAAGGCTTAACTTAGTACCCATAGCGTGCTGTAAGCTTCTCCAAAATCTTGACGTAAATACTGATCCTCTATCTGACACTATTGTCTTGGGGATTCCATGCAATCGTATAATCTCTTGGATGTAGATGTCTGCATATTGGTCTGCGGTATATGAAGTCTTAACAGGCAGAAAATGAGCCGACTTGGTTAGTCTATCTATGACTATCCAAGCGGAATCATGCTGCTTATTCGTCTTTGGCAGACCCGTCACGAAGTCCATGGCTATATCGTCCCACTTCCATTCTGGTATGCTAAGCGATTGCAATAATCCTGCAGGCCGCTGATGCTCCGCCTTTACTTGCTGGCATACAAGACACTTAGATACATACTCTGCTATCTCCTTCTTCATCCCTGGCCACCAATAGACTGCCTTGATGTCATGAGTCATCTTGGTAGACCCTGGATGAACTGAGTACGGGGTATTGTGCGCTTCTTCTAGTATCGTCTTCTAATACTTTGATCTTCTGGCACGCATAACCGATCCTTATATCTCAATAAACCTTGACTGGATATTGAGAAATCTGTAGTCTTGCCTTCTCTGACTACATCCATGTGTGCTGCTAGTGTGTTGTCATGTCCCTGACCAATTCGTATGTCCTCTAGCAGATTCGATTGGATAGACAAGTTAGCCAGCTTGCTTACAATCACTTCTATTCCGGCATTGATAAGCTCCTGCTGTAGCGGCTTTTCAATTCCGGATAAGGCTGCTAAATTCCCATAGCTTTTCCGGCTGAGTGCATCGGTAACTACATTTGCCTTTCCCGGGTGGTATAGGATTTCGCAGTCGTAATCCTTTACTAACTCTAACCACCTGCGCTGCCTCATGTTGAGCTCCTTCTGCGTAAAGAAGT
Source organism: Humulus lupulus (assembly GCF_963169125.1). Taxonomy (NCBI): domain Eukaryota; kingdom Viridiplantae; phylum Streptophyta; class Magnoliopsida; order Rosales; family Cannabaceae; genus Humulus; species Humulus lupulus. The sequence continues at coordinate 18,332,826 of NC_084799.1, read as the reverse complement.
ATTTTAAACTTTTGTGGTCCGTGTAAATCTCGCACCGTTCTCCGTAAAGATAATGGCGCCAGATTTTTAACGCAAAGACCACCGCTGCCAACTCCATATAGTGAGTTGGATAGCGTTGCTCATACTCCTTTAACTGACGTGAGGCATAGGCTATCACTTTGTCGTTTTGCATCAGCACGCATCCCAATCCTAGCTTTGATGCATCACAGTAGACAACGAACTTGTCGTTGGGTGTTGGGACACTAAGTACTGGTGTTGAGCAAAGCTTATCCTTAAGCAACTGGAAGCTTTCTTCACACTTATCGTTCCAGTTAAACTTTTGTTGCTTTCGGGTCAGGTTGGTGAGTGGAGTGGCTATCTTAGAAAAGCCCTCTACACACTTTCTATAATAACCTGCTAACCCTAAGAAGCTTCTTACTTCTGACGCGTTCTTTGGTCTAGGCCAATCCTTCACGGCCTCTACCTTCAATGGATTTACTGCAACTCCGTCTTTTGATATGATGTGCCCGAGGAACGCCACTTGCGAAATCCAAAATTCGCATTTCTTGAACTTGGCGTAAAGTTTATGCTCCTTCAATCGCGTCAAAATCAACCTTAAGTGTTCCTCGTGCTCTACTTAGTTTTTGGAGTAAATTAAAATGTCGTCGATGAACACAACGATGAATTTATCCAAATATTCTTTGAAGACCCTATTCATTAAGTCCATAAACGCGGCTGGCGCGTTAGTAAGACCAAAAGACATAACCAAGAACTCGTAATGTCCATAACGAGTCCTAAAGGCTGTCTTAGGGATATCTTCTCCCTTTACCTTGAGCTGATGATACCCGGACCGTAGATCGATCTTAGAGAATACAGTCACACCTCGGAGTTAATCAAACAAATCATCAATCCGAGGTAGTGGGTATTTGTTCTTAATTGTTACTTTATTAAGCTCACGATAGTCTATGCACATCCGCATACTTCCGTCCTTCTTCTTCACGAATAGTACCGAAGCTCCCCATGGTGAATGGCTTGGCCTAATAAAACCTAAGTCTAGGAGTTCTTGTAGCTGCGTCTTTAACTCCTTGAGTTCCGTAGGTGCCATCCGGTATGGTGCCTTAGAGATAGGCTCGGTGCCTGGTACTAACTCTATCGTGAAGTCTATTTCTCGATTTGGCGGCAATCCTGGCAAGTCATCGGGAAATACCTCTGGAAATTCTTGTATAACTCGAACATCTCCAACCTTAAGTGATGTCTCCTTCTCCACATTCGTGATGCTGGCTAAGAACGCTTGGCATCCTTTCTCCATCATTCTCTGAGCTTTGAGAGATGACACTAACGGGGTGCGTAGTCCTGAAGCTTGTCCCATGAAACATAGTTTCTGGCCGTCAGGAGTATCGAATGTCACCTTCTTGCGTCTGCAGTTGATTGTTGCACCATGCCGTGCTAGCCAATCCATGCCTAGTATGACGTCGAAGTCTTTGATCACCAGTTCTATCAGGTCTCCTTCTAGTTCCTTGTCCTCAATCTTGATTGGTACGCCTCGTACAATTCGTGATGATAGAACTACTTTGCCCGAAGGCAACTCGGTTACAAACCTAGTTCTAAATCTTTCACTAGGTTTGTCTAGTTTATCTATCATTCCTAACGAAATATACGAATGAGTGGCTCCCGAATCAAATAATACATGACATAAATTATTGAGGATGGAAACCTGACCTGTGACCACCTTGTTGCTAGCATCCGCCTCTCCTTGAGTTAAAGCAAAAACCCGAGCAGGAACCATTTTTTCGTCCTTCTTTCCTTCTGGTTTTTGCTGAGGACATTCTTTCTTGCGATGCCCCTCTTGACCACAATTGAAACACTCCTTGGTGATGGCGCGGCATTCTCCGGGGTGCTTCTTCTGACATTTGGCACATGGCGGGTATTCCACGTAGCCCGACCTATTTCCCCCATTATTTGGTCGTGCCCTTTTATTACTGTCGGCTTGCTTGTTGTCAGGATGCCTTCTCTTCTGTCCGTTACCGTTGTTGTTGGACTGATTGTTGCCGCTATTGCTAGAGTGATTGTTGCCGTTATGGTTGTTGCTCCGACTGGCCTGTGGTTGGCTCTGCTGTCTAGGTTTCGGCTTGCTAGCTTCTTCTTTGCTTACATTGGCCTGCAACCTCTCTACTTCGATCGCCGTCTCAAGAACGTCGACATATGTAGTGTTTCCCGGGTTTTCTAGCTTAACCCCCATCTCGATCTTCGGGCGAAGTCCTCTAACAAACTTGTTCACCCTCAGAAAATCGGTTGGAACCATTTCCGATGCAAACTTTGCTAAGCAGTCGAACTGGCGAGCATATTCTGCCACTGTTAAAGTACCTTGCTTCAAGTTGGCGAACTCCTCAACCCTCGTAGCGAGTACAGCCGAATTGTAGTACTTCTTGTGGAAGAGCTCCACAAATCGAGTCCATGTCATGGTGGTCGTATCATGAGATTGCTGGACCAAGTCCCGCCATATCCTGGCATCCTTCTTGAGTAAAGACGAGACGCAAGATATGCGGTCCGCATTGCTGAGATTCATATGCGTCAGAATCGGCTCCACATTCCTTAGCCACTCTTCTGCCTCAAAGGGGTCTGTAGTCCCTTGAAGTTTGGAGCGTGCTGCTTGCGGAACCTCTCGTACACTGGCTCCATGTTCGGTACTGGATACGGCACGTAATTCGTCATTGGCCATCCCCCATAAGGACCAACTTGTTGGGGTGCTAGGGCCATTGGCTGTGGCTGCGGCTGAGGCTGTGGCGGAGGCTGAGGCTGAGATTGAGTCTGTTGGCGTTGTTGCTGCAAAAGTTCCTCGACTTGCTGTCGTAGCCTGGCAATCTCCGCATTGTTGTCAGCTGGCGGTGCCAGCGCGTTGCGGCGAGCAGTAGCACGCACTCCCCTTCGGCGAACTGGAGGGACTTCATTGGTTGCTGGGACGTCATTGGAGGCGTTTCCGTTGGTGCGAGCAAATCTTTTGAGCGACATCTTCAACAAAGTTCTAACAGTCGAGAACATGTTAGAACTTATCCTAATAGGCTCTAAGGCAAAACTTATTCTAAGCAAACATAACTCGGACCTATTAATTATGATTTCTTATGAAAAAAATTATGTAAGCCTTCTTTATGATTAGGGTCTGTTTCTAAACTTAGAAAAATAAGCCATCTTTATAATTTATTAAGTCTGTTTCTAATCATCCTATATGACTTAATCCTCAGGCTCGAAACTTATCTTTGTTCCAAAGTTACCCATATTGAGGGAGGGTTGGGATCAGTAAAATCGTTCCCACTACTATGGCCCCCTAAACTCTCAATATAGAACCCGGTCCATTGATTTGTATCCACCCTCACCGAACTTGGTCATTATTTATCAAATTTATTATTTATTATGATTGTAGAAAAAATCAAACTCATACATGTCATTCAAAAATAACAATTGTATTTATTTGGAAAAAGGTTTTCACTAAAACAATCATACATGCAAAGATAATAAATAAAATAAATAACGAAAAATAAACTAATTTACAATTATTATTAACTGAAAACATAAGGGCTAAAACGTTAACTAAACACATAATCAAAACAACTAAAACATAAACACTTACATTGGCGGTCAAATTCAGAGCTTTGAGTGTGTGTATCGAGGAGAACTTCATGCGAAGGAACTGTTGCTCTGATACCAACTGTAATGACCCACTACTCTAGACTATTTGGACCATTAACGAAACTATACGTAAAACTTACAATTTTGCGGAAATACCATAATTTTATTGAGTAACTTGTCAAAATAAGAGTTACTTACAAAATAGAATACTAAGAAGGATATGGGATCCCATTGTCTTTAAAAACAAAAACATGATTTAAATGAAAAGAATTACATAAGAAATGCGGAAAATACAAATAAAACCATAAAGAGGTAAAATGAGACTACATCCTCGAATCGAATAACGCTCGACCCCTTGACTCCATTCACCATCGATACACATCCATAACATATTCATAACATATAATATTTCATAACATAACACATAAGATAACATAACCAATACACATATAGATTCTATCCTATTTTCCTTACCAAAGTTACCGGAATATGATGGACTGAGTTGGGACTTTTGGAACACTCCTAAACCATATGAGAAAGAGTGAGTCTTAAGAAGAAGAAATGAAAATGAATAGAAAGACTAAACCATTGAGAAATATGCTTACCACAACTTATGTGCTTAAGAACTTGGATTCCCTAACCAAAATAAGAATGAGGTTAGGGGACTGAGTAGAAGGCTTTGAGAAAGAAAATAACATGAAACAAATGAAATAGAGTTTCGGGTTTACCTCAAAGATTTGTAAGACCAATCTACACCTCAAACCGAAATACCATAAAACCTTACTTCCCAAAGTGTTTGATAAGCTTATGATTCCCCAACCCAGGTGTTTAACTCTCACACTCTCCTAGCAATCTTGCAGCCTCTGAACTTAGAGTAAAAGGTGAATAATGGCTGGGTACTAGGTCCTATTTATAGAGTTCTAGGAATAAAAATCTTCTTTTTAGCTTTGAATAAAAATAATAAATTTAATTGAAAATATTTGAATATCCTTCAGCTAAAGGCTTAGGAATTGTTCAAATTTTTCAGAGAGATTTAAGGATTCAAAGCTTGATTTTTAAAATAATAAAAACAAATAGAATCCTAACTTCTAACTCCCTAAATCTCGTAACTCTAAACTCCCCTTCAGTAAAATCAACATATCTGACGCTGTAGAACTCCGATTTGGACTCTCTTTATACCGTTAGAAAGCTCATTAAATTATCTACAACTTTTAAGAAATACTAGTTTTCGAAATTCCTAATATAACTGGGTCAAAAACAGGTCGGAAGTTACAGTACCCTAAAGTTACGAAAAATCTATTTACAACCTAATTCACAAATAAATAAAATTGTGACAATTATCATGCTCCTATCACATTTTGGTGAATACTAAGTCTTATATTTCTCTTATTTTATCATTAAAATAATAATTCCTTAATAATCATACATAAGACAAGTGTTACTATCTTATTGGGTTTATCTAAACCTTATAATATAATAAATATCATCATCAATATCAGTCATATTAATCAAACCTTAGGTTAAAATTAATGTTCTTAAACTATAGGTTAAACTTAGAAAATCTACAAATACTACTATGAGTGTCCAAATAATTCCCGGTCTGAACCAAAAATCCACAATAACAAAGATAATACTATACATACTATAATACTACTAAATAATTAGCTAAGTAAAGTTCTTGGACTCTACAATTGTCTCCCATCACTGTCCACATCAATTGAGCTTGAGTTTCCATCTTCCTCTAAACACATTGATTGATGACTCTTTGCCACAAATGCCACCACCTGTTTCTCTTCATAAGACCTGTCACTTGAGTTGGAGCTCTTTTCTTCATCACTATCACTCCAGGTAGCTGCTAAGGCTTTCTTCTTCTTAAGAGTGTTGGCACACTCAGATTGAATATGTCCGAACCCATCACATTCTCGGCACTGTATTCCCTTGTTTTTCTTGCACCTGACTGCTTGGTTTGCTTATTGTTTCCACCAAAGTTTCTTCTGGGACCATTCTCTTTTCCTCCTAGAAAGTTTTTCTTGTAATTCCTTTTTCAAGAATTTTGCATAATTCTTGGTCAGCAAAGCAAAAGTCTCATCAGTGAATCCATCAGATGCATCTGAGATCGACTTCTTTTCCTCCTTATGCACAAATGCAAGACTGTTATCAGTTTTTTCTTTTTCGGAATCTTTCTACTTCTTGCCTTTCTTCCACCGTGTGAGACTTATTTCATAGTTCTGCAATGACCCAATTAACTCATCAAGATCAAGTTCCTCTACATTTCTCATTTCTTCTATAGAGGTAACTTTTTACATGAACTTTCGAGGCAGAACTCCAAGCACCTTGCGAACCAGTTTTGCGTTTGAGTAAGTCTTTCCAAGTGCATAAGACTCATTCGAGATATCGCACAATTTGGCATGGAACTCTGCTACAGTTTCTTCCTCCTCCATAGACAGATTTTCAAAGGCTTTTGCCAAAGCTCTCAGTCTGGACTTCTTTACAGCATCAGTTCCTTCATTTTTTATTCTTATTTTCTCCCAAGCTTCTTTGGCAATTTCACAATTGGCTATAACTTTCAGCTGATTTGTGGAAACTGCATTAAAGAGAGCATGCATAGCCTTTGAGTTAAAGTTGGCCCTTTCCATCTCCTCTAGAGTCCATAGACCCATTTGTTTAAGCTTAACAACCTCATCTTCAACAAAGGTTGGACACTTCCATCCATCTTCAACTGCCATCCACACCCGTTCGTCAACAGCTCTCAAGAATGCACGCATTTTTGTCTTCCAGTAAGGATAATTTGCCCCTTCAAGCATTGGGGGTCGAGATGTGGAACCTCCTTCTCTGAACATCTCCATTTTGTACAAACAATCAAACAAAACAAAAAAAATATACTCCCAGATTCGGATCTCAGAGAGGGTTAGTGTCAACTGGAGAACCCAGAAAACAAGAATCGTGAATTACACGAAGACAAATCAATTATCAATTTCAGTATACAAAAGATAGGAGGATTGAGAAAAAAGAATCCAGAACAAACAACTTGGCTCTGATACCAATTGAAAAACCTAAGTTTTTGCCTATCTTTCCAATTTTACAATATTCATCTAGATTTTATCTTGATTTATGCTTGAACATTAACATCAAAATCATAAGAGTTGACACACAAAATTACAAGCTTCGTCTGCACTGAAAACTCATTCCAACCGACTAGTGCTTGGGTTCCCTGAACCAGGGTAATAACTCTCATTATATTAAGAAGTAATTTTACAATAACCAGTTCAAGAATCAATTTGTAAAACTATACAATCTATCTCAAAATACAATGAAGCTTTTTACCCTAAATAACAAAATCCCTTGGTTATAGATGCAAGATCCCATTGTTTCAATGTTGAACTCCCTTCAACAATATCTCATATCCGAATACCTTCAAATCTATAGCATCAAGACCCAACTGAACTCCTTCAGCAATCACGGCTTGATTCCAGAGCTTGTACATAAACCTTCAACCACCATCAATGGAGTTTCTTGCCAGAATCTGCAAAAATCAATAGAAGAAAGGGAAGAGAAAATACAAAGCACACTATGCAATCATCCAATCTAAGAGAGTTGGTTATAACTAATTAACCAGCCAATATATATACTTAGTTGCAATTAGGTATAAACCAGAAAACAAACAACAACTGTTAATCACTAACAACCTTGCTATACACACAAGCTGACGTGGACACTTACTAAAAACGAACAAACTCCAGACATAACATAGACTATTCCAGACACGACTGGACCTAATTTTTCATACTGAAAATATTGGTCCTTACAACGGTTAATCTCCATAATAAAAATGGGCATAGGAGTAGTACCTCAAGAAACCTGGGAACACTCACTATCCATGCAGAAGAAACAATTGCTTCAAAGAGTGTTGTTGATATAGTATTCTGTTGTTCTAATTTGGATAACAAAGACTTATTTTCTAAAAGTGTATGTATTTTTGCATATATAGCACCTTGTTGAAATCTATTTTATTTGGTGTGCATTCCACACCATGTTCAATTTTCTTTACACTTTTCTTCTTATTTTCGTTATAGGATCCTTTCTTAAAAATTTCTAGAATTGTTGAGAGGGGAGGCTCCATTCCAATTTGCAAGACAGAAGTAATTGACAATAACTTAAACCCCATTTGGAAACCATTATCTCTGAATATGCATCAATTTGGAAGCAAGGTAAGCAAGCTCAATCATCAAACTTATATATGCTTTTGAGCTAAATGTTTAGTTCTAGCTTTTGTTCTAAAAAATATTGACTAATAAAATTTCAAATCGATACAGGATAATCCATTGCTTATCGAGTGCTTTGATTTTAATAGCAGTGGCAATCATGTACTTATTGGGTAATAATTCTTTGATTTTTATTTTTTACTTTATCATTGTTTTAAAGTTTGGGAGAAAGAAGCAAAAAAATATTTAAAATTTTTGAGTTGAATTCTCTAGGAAACTACAGAAGTCAGTGGGACAACTAGAAAAACTTTGCAAGGAAAGAATTGGTACAAACTTTGTAATGCCATCCACGAAAAGTAGTCACGAAAATGTGTTTATATATTTATTCATTAGATTTTAAGTTTATTAACTATTTAATTCTTTATAGCTAGAGACATTTCACCACTTTCTCAACAATTTTCAACATATTATTATAGGTACTAAAGGGCCAGTTGTTAGTGGACTATTTTAATGAAAAGCAACAATTCAGCTTTCTTGATTACATTTCTAGTGGATTTGAGCTCAACTTTATGATTATTGTTGATTTTACAAGTTTCAAACTTTGAACATTTTTATAAATTCTCTTCACTAATCACATTGACTTAAGTATGGTTTATTCCAACATTGATTTTTTTTTTTCTTCTTTTCCAGCCTCTAATGGGAATCCTCGACAATCTGACTCTTTGCACTACATTGATCCTTATACCCGGTTAAACTCTTACCAAAGGGTACGTATTGTAAAAATCATAATAATATAAACTCACTAATTAGGCAATATGAAAAAAATATGTATTAAACATATACAATGGACTGATTAAACTAATTGCAGGCAATAATGGAGGTTGGAGAAGTCATTCAGTTTTATGATTTTGACAAGCGCTTTCTTGCTTGGGGTTTTGGAGGTGTGAAACCAAATGGTACCATATCTCATTGTTTCAACTTGAACTTAAATGAAAATGAGTTTGAGGTAATAATTTAAATGAGCCATTAGCATTTACTTCATCTCAGTTTCTTGATTAAGCTAAACATGTTTCTCATTTAAAATAGGTTAGAGGAGTTGAAGGCATCATGTCAGCCTATGCCAATGCTCTGTACAATGTTTCTCTTTCGGGACCTACTTTGTTTGGCCAAGTTATCGACAAGGCGGTGCACATTGCCAGCGAGTCTCTCTCGGCCTCCAGTAACAAGTACTACGTACTGCTCAATATAACTGTAATGATGATGATGGATTTTACATGTATTCAATCTCTTTGTTATTTTGGTAATGTTTTACTAAGAAATGAGCCTCTGGTCTTTTGCCAGGATGGAGTTCTTTCAGACCTTGAAGAAACTAAAAACACATTGGTTAAAGTATCGGAACTTCCATTGTCTATTCTCATTGTTAGAGTTGGTGGTGCTGATTTTAAACAAATGGATGTACAAACTTTATTGATCTAGCAAAAGGGTTTTGTGGAATGAGTAGTCTCACTTACATAATAATAATATTTGGTATTTGGGACTTTGGCAAATTCTTGATGCTTATAATGGAAATCGGTTGGAGAGTAGCACAGGTCGAGTGGCTACACGAGACATCGTACAGTTTGTTCCTATGAGACAAGTGCAAAGTGAGTTTATTATTATAGCTAACTCAAATTCTACTAAAGCAAAGATTCGAACGTTTTAAACTAATATTAAGTGGCTGTGTGGTTGTTAATAGGTGGACAATTATCTGTTGTTCAAGCCCTTTTAGAGGAGCTGCCTGGGCAGTTTTTGAGTTACATTCCCAGTAGAGATACCAAGCCATGTAACTTCCGTGGGGCCCAAACACCTGATCTTTCTATTTAGTTTTTTCATTTGTTTCAAACAACACATTGTTGAATATGTTCTAGTCTTTAATATTCTAGTCTTTTAAAAGTACACAAATAACATCAATTTTTTTAAAAGTACTACTTAAAGATGTTCTAGTCTTTCAAGGAATGTTAATATATCTCTCCCAATGACTCATTGTTTGTTTCATTTTAATATTCAACACAATCTCTAGAGCAAGGATAATATAATGACAACAAATGACAGGATTTATACTACGTTATTATCCAAATCTGCTAGCATTAATGAAAAAGAATATTTGGCTATGCAAAGGTTGGAGTAGCCTAAGGTTAATGAGGCATGAGAAGATTGCTCATTAATATTAATCATTTACAAGGTTTACTCCTTACAGCCTTGCTTGTTCACGTAATGGTCTGTATACGAGTGTATCAAGGTTTAATATTAATCAATGAAAGGAACAAATACCGGAGCATGCCACATACAAGTTTAGCCGAAAGAAGCTTTGAAAACTGGTTCAAGCATATGAATGGTGTCTATAGCGATCCTTCTCCCTTGACGAATAAGAACCTGTAATATCAATAAAGCTTCTCAGATAATGCACAACCCAACTCAGAAGAAACATGTGGATATGAATCTACAGACGTAAAATACATACCTCTTGATGAGTGATGTCTTGATTTATCTGAATGCCCTCCCGAATGCCCTCCTCCTGAATTCAGCATATGAAACCATAAAATTTAGTTTAATGTACTTCGCACGAGACAAATGCTGAAAAGAAAATTGAATATTTGGCATGAAGTTTCATAAAATTTGAAACTTGTTAAGCAACCTGATGCTCTATCCTTGGAACGATGGCGTCGGTCCCTGAACTTATCTCTGTCCCTCTCAGCCTCCTCTCTATCTCTTTCTCGATCAGAATCCCTGCCCCTATCACGATCTCGAGACTTTATCCTGTCCCTCTCTCTTTCTCTATCCTTGCTCCTGTCTCCACTGGCATCTGTTCTACGCTCAGGCTTGGATTTCTGCATCAGTTCCTCTCCTGCCTCTCCTTCAGCAGTCGCATTTTTATTTGATTCATCATCACTTTTTTTCGATCCCTTTAGCTTGTCACCAGGTACCTTATTCACTGCACCCGATTCAGAATTAACTGCTGGAGGAGCCTTGGAAACAGAGGTTTCACTATTAACTGGTGGGCTACTACGTGGAACTTCCTGTAGATGAGACATTTAAAGGAAAATGCATGTTAGTTTTCTAAATTTAAGACTCACAAATTTATAGATGACATCACTATGAGCAGGTGCACCATCATTTTTCTAATCAAGGCACTGCAGTTAAGCCAACAAGGAACAGATCGTCTAATGAAGCAGTATATACTTTATTATATTTCCACCCAAAAAATTATACAACAATGATTACCCTACCATTCTGCCAGAGATGTCAGATGGAAAATTAATGAGAAACAACTTGTGGAGAAAATTAAAAAAGAATTACCTTTGGAAGAGGCTGAGAATGAGAATCCCATGACTTGTTAGAAAATGTAAATGAATCACCATCCTTGCATACTGGTACGTACTGCGCCTTGGGAAGGCTGTAGAGGTGAGCCAGAACCTTGCAAACTTCATCAATCCCTGATTTTTCTGCATCAAATGCCCTCCACCATGGTGGATTCTCAGGAAGGGGTACTTGAAACCGACGAGCAGCAGCATATACTACCCCACAAGCCACTACCTCACTCTTAAACCGAACACATAAGGTAGTGCGCAAGCTGCCTCCAAAAAGTGAGTTAGTTATAAATGAAGCAGTGAGCCACTGTTATGATGAGAATGTAATAGCCAAAAACCAGAGGAGCATTAAAATAAAACATATATAAATAAACAGAAGAATAAGACTGCAGCAAAAGCATGTCTGTTAGATCTGATAATATCAGTAACAAAATTAAAAAAAAAAAAAATCATGTTCAAAAACCTCTAATCCAATCATTAAATATTATTTCTATCAAATATTTACATTTACAGAAAACTGTTGAAGTACCTATCATTTGCCAGATTCCATGCTTCCTGCCTTAACTCTGGAGGTGTTTCAAGGGTAGCTAGATAATTTGATATGAACTTATGAGGATGTTCAACATGACAAATGAAACCCATCTCTTTCAATATATGTCTTTCTGTTCTACTCAACTCCATCTTTAAATCGGAATATTTCTGGCCAAAAAAGTGAAATAACGTTACATGGAGCACACTCTCTAAAGTAAATTCACCCTTGAAGAACATAGAAAGAAATATTTTTTCATTGTTTCTAGTAAAAGAAAACCAATAAACTAACTATATAAGCTTATTACCTTTGAAAAAGGGTCCAAATGCTCAATGGGTAAATTCTCCCTCCTGCATTCCATTCTGTGGAAAACAATAATCACTTGTCTAGCTTTCCTTGGGCATTCCTCCAGTTTTGCAGCAAGCCACACACAACTAGCTGCAACTTTCTGCAGAAAATCAAAACAACAGAAACTAACTCTTTATTATATATTGACTATGCAATTAGTACTACAACCAAAGCAAAAACCAGCACTGATTATGTAGGAAAGAATTGATTAATAAAGAAAAGCATATAAACACGCATACATACATGAATAAAATTCGAAACAAGGGTGTAATAAACACCATACTAGAGTCTGGAGATATATATAAGCACACAAATAACCTAAACAAGATCCCCTAAATTTCAAATTCAAAATTTTTAAAACTTTCCTTCAGAAATTAAAGGTCGACGAAAAGTATAACTAGAGAAACAAACCTTGACATTGAAGCGAGCAAAAGACTTCTTGCAATAAAAACGATGGAACAAAACCTGGGCGGTCGCCATCACAGCTTGGGGTCTGAAATAATAATAATTGCAGTGAAAAAATCGAATAAAAAATGCAACCATAATTTCAAAAAGGAAATTGAAGCGAAAAATAGCATACAATCGCAGCAAAATTCCGCTTTCTTGAATGAGATCGCAGCCATAGATTCTGAGCGTGGTTTCGGTGGGTTCATCTATGTTATCTTTTCTCGATGGCGAATTCTGGAGTTGATCATCTGTGAGGTAGAACGTATCTATGGCTGTATATATCATCTTTAAGCTTCAGAGCCCTAAGCCCTAGACCAGCAATCAGGACAATACCCCTCTTTTCGAACCAGCAAGAAGGAACTGTAATTGATGAAGAGGAAGAAAAGTAAAGGGCCAAGAAATCAGAACGACAGTGAAAACAGAAAACTCGTATAATTAGAAATATAAATAATGAAAGAAACGACCATAAAAATAAACAACTAAACGACAATATAATTGAAAAACGATAACGCAAATGTAAAAAAGGAAAAATCGAACTTCCAAAATTAACAAATTTTATATGAATTAAAATTTTAATTTAACTATAAATTTTTGTTAATACCTAAAATTAATATACTAAATTAAAATTTTGAATTTCAAATTTAGGGGATCTTGTTTAGGTTATTTGTGTATATCTCCAGACTCTAGTATAGTATAACCTTGTTTCGAATTTTATTCGTGTATTTATGCGTATTTATATGATTTTCTTTATTAATCAATTCTTTCCTACATAATCAGTGCTGGTTTTTGCTTTGGTTGTAGTACTAATTGCATAGTCAATATTTAATAGAGTTTGTTTGTTTTGATTTTCTGCAGAAAGTTGTAGCAAGTTGTGTGTGGCTTGCTGCAAAACTGGAGGAATGCCCAAGGAAAGCTAGACAAGTGATTATCGTTTTCCACATAATGGAATGCATGAGGGAGAATTTACCCATTGAGCGTTTGGACCCTTTTTCAAAGGTAATAAGTGTTAGATTAAAATAAAATATAGGTATATGAATAATTCTATACATGCATGCGGAATTGATATATATATATATAAATTGAACATATACGAAGAGATGATCCAATATTATATATCTCCAGCCATTGCAATTGATAACCTTGATCTAGCTTTAGATCTACAAAAGAAAAGAAACAGAAGTTAAAACGATTACACGGGCTTCCAAGCTCTCACTAACTCTTTAGATGGAGTTACTGAAAATCAGAATGAGTAGTGAGCTAGGGAGCCCGTGTACTCGTTTTAACTTCAGTTTCTTTTCTTTTGTAGATCTAAAGCCAGATTGAGGTTATCAATTGCAATGACTGAAGGTATATAATATTCAATCATCTCTTCGTATATGTTCAATCTATATATATATATCAATTCCGCATATATGTATAGAATTGTTCATATACCTATATTTCATTTTAATCTAACATTTGGTATCATAGCTTGGGGACTGGTACTCTATATTTATAGAGTGAGACCTACCATCAAAGTCTCTGCCATAGTTACAGAGGTTGAGATATTCTCTCAACTTAGTTGAAATATTTGGAAAATTCAAATTGGGTTTAAAAGATAAATGTTGACCATTAATTTTGATATATTAAATGAATAAAAAATCAATTAGTTATAACAAATTGATTTTTAATATATATCATTATAAAATATTCCAACATTCTCCCACTTGGTCAGCATTTAATTAATGTATAACTTAATCTCAACGATTATCCCTGTTAGATAATAAACACATGAATCATGGCGATAGGTCCTCATTTAACGGTGAGTATTATCTTCCATGTATTAATTACATAACAATGTACTTTATGTGGCTATGTACTTAAACGAATAAACCCTATGTTTATTCAGGTCCTATGAAGATAAAATTTTCTCAAATAAAATTAAGATGCGCATAAATATGAGAAAACATCAAAATAAGAGTTTCATTGATAATAACTTCAATTTGTACAATAAATTTACATAAGGGAACCAAGTCCCATGTTCACTGCATGATCCTTGAATTTATGAGGTGGCAAGCCTTTCGTCATAGGATCAACAATCATTAATTCAATGCTAATGTGTTGAATGACCACTTTATTTTCTTTAACATGTTCTCTCATGGCTAAGTACTTGATGTCGATGTGCTTGCTTCGACTACCACTCTTGTTGTTCTTAGCCATGAATACAGCAGCTGAATTGTCGCATAACATTCTCAATGGTCTAGATATAGAATCTACAACTCTAAGGCCTAAAATGAAACTCCTTAGCCATACACCATGCGATGTAGCCTCAAAACACGAAACGAACTTGGCTTCCATAGTAGAAGTAGCAGTCAAGGTCTGTTTGTTACTCCTCCATGACATAGCTCCACCGGCAAACATAAACACATAACCAGAGGTTGATTTACGTGAATCAGTACAACCAGCAAAGTCTGAATCTGAGTAGCCAACTACTTCCAGGTTGTCGGTTCGTCTGAACATGAGTTTGTAATCCTTAGTACCCTAAAGATACCTCATAACTTTCTTTGCAGCTTTCCAGTGGTCTAATCCCGGGTTACTCTAAAATCTTCTTAGCATTCCGACAGTAAAAGGCAATGTCGGGTCGTGTGCACACCTGAGCATACATCAAGCTTCCAACAGTAGAAGCATATGGGATGTTCTTCATTTCTTCCTTTTCAAAATCATTCTTTGCACACTGGCTCAAATTTAATTTATCACTCTTAACGATAGGAGCAACACTTGGTGAACAATCTTTCATCCGAATTCTCTCTAAAACTTTGTTAATGTAGGTTTCTTGAGATAGACCTAAGATACCTTTGAATCTATCTCGATGGATCTTAATGCTAATGACATAAGACGCATCACCCATATCCTTCATCTCAAAGTTCTTTGAGAGAAATTGCTTCACCTCATGTAGCATGCCCTTATCATTAGTTTTAAGAAGAATATCATCCACATATAATACAAGAAAACAAATCTTACTCCCACTGACCTTCTGGTATATACATTGATCCATGACATTCTCTTCAAATCCAAAAGAAGAGATGACATCATGGAATTTTAAATGCCATTGGCGGGACACTTGTTTTAAACCATAGATGGACTTCTTAAGCTTGCTCACCAAATGCTCACCATCACTAGAGGAGAATCATTCTAGTTGTTTCATGTATACCTCCTGTAGAGTCCAAGAACTTTACTTAGCTAGTTAGATAGTAGTATTATAGTATTTATAGTATTATCTTTATGACTGTGGATTTTTGGTTCAGACTGGGAATTATTTGGACACTCATAGTAGTACTTGTAGATTTTCTAAGTTTAACCTATAGTTTAAGAATATTAATGTTAACCTAAGGTTTGATTAATATGGCTGATATTAAGGATAATATTTATTATACTATATGGTTTAGATAAGAACCAATAGGATTTTAAGCACATGTTA
Source organism: Humulus lupulus (assembly GCF_963169125.1). Classification (NCBI taxonomy): domain Eukaryota; kingdom Viridiplantae; phylum Streptophyta; class Magnoliopsida; order Rosales; family Cannabaceae; genus Humulus; species Humulus lupulus. The sequence goes on along the minus strand of NC_084799.1, from coordinate 18,316,893 downwards.
TGTATGGGTGATTAAAGGATTAAGTATTTTGAGGATTAAATTTAATAAGGGTAAAGTTTGAATGCTCTAAGGTCAGTCAGCAGCTTTGAATACGTTTAAGGGCTTAGTCAAGGCTGTTTACTCAATTTGAATTAAGCTAAAAATGTGTAATTTCGTGTTTAAATAATCAGCGAATGCCGATATATCGCAGCTATAGGGGGCGATATATCGCAGCACGTAGATACGGAAAACACGAAACGATGCACGTTTGCCTCGAGCATATTGGTCTAGGCGATATATCGCCTATAGGGGGCGATATATCGCCTCCTTCAGCATATTTTGAATGCTTTTGAATTCGTTTTCCATTCAACCATTCAACCTTTTGATAAGTCCAGCACCTTTTTGAACGAGTCTTCAGCCTCTGCTGAACGATTATTCAAATTATTTTCACCTAAAAAGCCATTATTTTTATTCAAGTTAAATTAAGATCCTATAAATAGGACCTAGTACCCATCCATTATTCATCTTTTGCTCTAAGTTCAGAGGCTGCAAGTTGCTAGGTGAGTGTGAGAGTGTAAACACTTGGGTGGGGGAATCATAAGCTTGATCATCATAAGCTTATCAAACACTTGGGAAAGTAAGGATTTATAGTATTTCGGTTCGAGGTTTAGATTGATCTTACAAGTCTTCAAGGTAACCCAAACTCTAGTTCGTTTATCGTACGTTTTCTTTAAAAGTTCTCATAGTCTTCTACTTATTCTTATTTGGGTTAGGAAATCTAAGAACTCACACATAAGTTTTTGGTAAGTATTTTCTCAATAGTTTAGTCCTTCCATTCCTTTCAATTCTCTTCTTCTCTATACTCACTCTTTTTAATGGTTCTTAGGAGTGTTCCAAAGTCCCACCTCTGTCCTCTTATCCCGGTATTTTGGTAAGGAAAATAGGATAGAAATTCATATGTTATATGTTTTATATGTTATCTTATGTTTCTTATGTTATGATAAGTGTTATGATATGTATGTTTGTAGGCTTAGGCATATGACCCATATGACTAACAAGCCCCAAATAGATTATGGGCGTATGACCTGCTTAGCTAGTAGGACCCCACTAATCTAATGGGCATATGACTTGTTTAGTCTATGGGACCCCAAGTAATAATGACCATTATAGTATGTGTATGATATAAGTGTTATGTTATGTTTTTATGTTTCTTATGAAGTTTATGTATATGAACAATGTGGTAGATTTTCCTTGCTGGGCATTAGGCTCATTCCTTTTTGTTTATATGTGCAGGAAAATAGCTATAGTGGCGGGAATGATTTGTGGATGCTTGGGAGAATGTGTATCGGTGATGAATGGATTCAAGGAGTCGAGAGTTCGATTTCAAGGATGTAGTATTGTTTTTATGGTTTTACATGTATTTTTCCGCACTTGTTATGTAACTCCTTTCTATTTTAAATTATGTTTTGTTTTTAAAACAATGGGATCCCATATCCTACTTGATATTTTATGTAAGTAACTCTTATTTTTACAAGTTTCCTAATAAAATTATGGTATTTTCACAATGTAAGTTTTATTAAGGATTAGTATGTATAGTTTCGTTAATGGTCCAAAAGTCTAGAGTAGTTGGGTCATTACACCTCCTCCTCTAGGTCACCATTTAGGAAGGCAGTTTTCACATCCATCTGTTGCAGCTCTAAATCGAAATGAGTAGCTAATGCTAGGATAACTCTGAGGGAATCTTTCTTAGATACCGGAGAAAAGGTCTCTGTGTAGTTAATTCCTTCTTTTTGAGTGAATCCCTTAGCAACAAGTCTCGTTTTGTGTCTCTCAATGTAGCCTAATGAGTCTTTCTTTGTTTTGAAGACCCATTTACACCCAATATCCCTCGCCCTATTAGGCAACTCAACAAGATTCCAGACTCCGTTGCTCTTCATAGAATTCATTTCTTCGTTCATGACATTGTACCACAGTTCCGATTCTTTGCTATTCATAGCTTGTGAAAACGTTTCTAGATCATTTTCGGCTCCAATATTGTAGTCAGATTCTTGCAAATACACAATGTAGTCACTAGGTATCGCCGATTTTGTCGTCCTAGTGGATCTTCTTAAGGCTACACCAGCAGGCTCTTGAGGAGCGGGTGGTTCAGCTTGTTGTTCAACAATTATAGGCAACTATCCTGAACAACTTGATCCATTTGAACTTCAACATTGACTTGTGGATCTTCAACAATTGGCTGTGGTGGTTCAACATCCATTTGAACTTCAGGGGTGTTATGAACCACAATCAATCTTGCTCTTGAGGTGGAGGGTTCTGAAGGATCTTTCTCAGAACCTAAGTCCTTGGATTGATCACTCCCATTAATCAAGGCATTTTCAAGAAATTTTGCATTCCTTGATTCCACAATCCTAGTGCTATAAGATGGACAATAAAACTTGTAACCTTTAGACCTTCCAACGTGTCCAATAAAGTATCCACTTATGGTCCTTAGGTCCAGTTTCTTTTCTTGTGGATTGTATACCCTAACTTCAGATGGGCATCCCTAAATGTGTACATGTTGCAAACTCGGTTTCCAACCTTTCCATAATTCAAAAGGAGATTTTGAGACTGCCTTGGCTGGAACTCGATTTAATATGTACACGGATGTCTTTAGAGCTTCAGTCCACAAGGATTTAGGAAGTTTAGGGTTGCTGCTAAGCATACTTCGCACCATGTCCATCAATGTTCGGTTTCTCCTTTCTGCAACACCATTTTGCTCGGGTGTACCGGGCATGGTATATTGGGCAACAATCCCATTTTCTTGAAGAAACTTTGCAAAAAGGCCAGGTGCTTGTCCATCTTCAGTGTATCTACCATAATATTCTTCACCTCTATCTGATCTCACTATCTTAATTTGCTTATTGCATTGTTTCTCTACTTCAGCTTTAAATATCTTAAAGACATCTAACGCTTCGCTTTTGTTATGAAGTAAGTAGATATACATATAGCGTGAGTAATCATCTATGAAAGAGATGAAGTATTTCTGACCATATGATTCCATGTATGGACTACATATATCAGCATGTATGATTTCTAATAGGTCGGAACTCCTATGGACACCACTTTTTTTAGACTTGGAGATATGCTTTCCCTTAATGCAATCCACACAAGTATCAAAATCAGTAAAATCTAAGGTATTGAGTACCCCATCTTTTACTAACCTTCTAATTCTATCAATGGAGATATGTCCCAATCTCCGGTGCCATAATGTAGAGGAATTCTCATTCATAACACATCTTTTATTGCCAGTGTGAACGTGCACAGTGTTATAAGCGGTATTGTTTTGTAAATTAAGGCAGTAAAGACCATCAGACAAAATACAATTTCCAACACATTCAGATTTATTATATAAATTAAAAGATTTGTCTGAAAATGTAAAGGAAAACCCAAAAGGTACAAGTCTTAAAACGGAAATCAAGTTTCTAGAGAAATTTGGTACATAAAATGTCTTTTATAACTTTAAAACAAAACCGCTACTTAAAACTAAATGGCACGTTCCTATAGCCTCCACATGTGAGCCCATCTTGTTTCCGGATAAGATGCTTTGTTCACTTCCCACTGGCTTCCTTAGGTTTTGTAAACCCTGCAAGGAATTTGAAATGTGAATTGTTGATCCAGAATCAATCCACTATGTGTTAATATTAACATTAGCCATATTAGATTCATAACATACGAATGAAATTGGATTACCTTTGTCGTCCATCTATTTCTTGAACTTGGCGCATTCCTTTTTCGCGTGTCCTTTCGTTTTGCAGAAGAAACACTTGATGTAATCCTTCTTTATTTTGCCTTGGGGAGGCACTTTATTTTTCCCCTTGTCCTTCTTGGATGATTTGCGTTTCTTGCCTTGGGTGGCCATGTGAGCACTTTCACCTTGTTCCTGCAGGAGTCTTGCTTCTTCTTGAGCACACATGGTTATCAGTTCATTGATACTCCATTTGTCCTTATGTGTGTTGTAGGAAATTTTGAAAGGGTCGTATTGAGGTGGAAGATTGTTAAGGATGTAGTGGGCGAGGAAGGTTTCAGGAATGACTACATCGAGCTTCTTCAGTTGAGCAGAAATGTCCCTCATCTTTGAAATATGTTCTCTAACTCCTTTGACACCAGCGAGTTTTGTGGATGAGAACTGGTGGATGAGGTTGTTGTAAAGTGGTTTGTCCGAAGTTTCGAACTGCTCATCAATCAGTTTGATCAAGTCTTTGACTTTCTCAGGTTGCTCCATCGATCCACGCCTTCCCAGAGGAATCTTGGACATAATGAACATGATGCTGAGGCGATTGGATTACTCCTATTTTTCATATAGTGCGATCTCAGCAGCAGTGCTAGTCGCAGTGATTGCAGCAGGTTCGTCCTTCCTTATTGCATAGTCCATGTCGGTGCAGCCTAAATGAAGAAGAACTCGTTCTTTCTAGATTTTGAAATTATCACCCCTAAGCTCAGGAATTTCGGTAAGGATTTCAGTAAAACTAGAGGATGATGAAGAAGCTGCATGAATAGGATTACAAACTTAGATTTAGAAGATTGAGGCTTAATGAAGTCATGTTTTACCAATGTATAACATGCTGAAGAATGAAATTTTATTAAACAAAAATTTCCCGTGGGCTAAATTTTTAATTTAATAAAATTAGATATATAGGATGATAGATTATTCAAACGAATTATTTGGGATAAATTAAGGTTTGATACTTCTATCTTTATTAAACTTTATAATAAAACTATTAAATTAATTTTCATAACTCCTGTGGGTAAATTAAAAAAATTAATTTAATATATTATCCTAATTAATTATAGAAATATGATAAAATCCCTGTGGGGTAAAATTATTATATCTATATAATCAATCACAATCTATGTCCATTATGTGATCCTTTCAAATTAATATGTAATTTTATATAATTAAAGATGCTGTGGCTACTCCCTAATTATTTAAAATTATATGGTTCACTAGACATTATGTTTTAGGCTCTAAGGAAACCTAAGAACAATTTCGTTATAACATAATAGGCAATCACAGAGAGTAGTGCTCCTAATGTGGTTGTCCGAAGATCATTAAAAACTGTTCTAGATTGAACATTTGTCTCAGTTTCATGCGTTCTTATGTCAACCACAAAATTATTTATGAATTATTCATAATTTTATTCACCCTAAATGTTTTATGAATATTTTATGAATATTAATGTGCTAAATATTATTCAACCAATCTTAAGGTTTGAATATAATCTAAATATATGTAGCACAATAATGGAATAGATAACGTATTTAAAATAATAAAGTCATACATATAAAATTAAGGATAATTATACTTAGAATAAATTTGCATGAATAATAACAAAATAATCATACAATTAGCATAATTAACTCTATGTATGAAAATAAATACAATAATTCCATATATATGCTTGGCTGAAATATTAATCATGCTAAATAAGACAATAAAATCATTTATTGATTTGGTGAATTAATAAAATAATTGCACAAATTTAATTGTAAAACAAAAAGTAATTACATTATTAAAATAACACAATTATTTAATATTGCATGAATAAAAGAAATATATCATGTAATAAATACACCAAAATCAAGTAATTACACATTTTAATTAATTTCCAAATATATAATTTACCAAAATTATATGTTTAATTAAATTTGAAAAAATTAAAAATGAAATTTATTGTCTAAATAAGCATTAAAATCAAGAAAATAATAAAATTCTAAAATAAATAAAAAATGTAATTTTTCGGAATTTTCTTCAATTTTTCTTAATTTTTTTTTTCATTCCTAACATTTTTTGGGCATCACAACTTATGGTCATATACATGTGTGTGTGTGTGTGTGTGTGTGTGTGTGTGTGTGTGTGTGTGTGTGTGTGTATATGTAAATACAATGTTTTTTGGGTTTACACCTTTTTGGACCCTGTGTTTTTTCCTATTACCTGTTTGAATCTTGTGTTTTGACAAATTACTTTTTGGACCCTATGTTTTATAAAATTGTTAAAATAGAACCCTAAACTCAAATTTGATGAAGCAAAAATTGAATATAACAACACAATTTTTAAGCAGAATGATTTTATTTTTGTTCTGAATCATTAGTTTGGTAAATTATTTGTGATTTTAGTTAAGAAAACATTGACCAAAATCGGGTTTAGGGTTCTATTTTAACCATTTTACAAAACATAGGGTCCAAAAAGTAATTTTTCAAAACACAGGGTTCAAACAGGTAATGGGAAAAAACACAGGATCCAAAAAGGTATAAACCCTTGTTTTTTTGGCCAATCGTGCAGTTCGTTCAAATAGGTTTGCCTCAGATTTGTTTTTCAATATCATTAGAAATGTACTCGTTCTAACTTCTGTTTCTTTTCTTTTGTAGATCTAATAGCTAGATCGATGTTATCAATTGCAATGGCAGGAGGTATATAATATTCGATCCTCTCTTCGTATATGTTCAATCTATATATATATCACTTCTGCATACATGTATAGAATTGTTCATATACCTATATTGCATTTTAATCGAACATTTGGTATGAGAGCTTGGGGACCGGTACTCTATATTTATAGAGTGAGACCTACCATCAAAGTCTCTGCCATAGTTAAAGAGGTTGAGATATTATCTCAACTTAGTTGAGATATTTAGGAAATTCAAATTGGGTTTAACATATAAATGTTACCTTTAATTTTGATATATTAAATGAATAAAAAATCAATTATTTATAACAAATTGATTTTTAATATATATCATTATAAAATATTCTAACAATAAGCTTATATATAGTTAGTTTATTGGTTTTCTTTTCCTAGAAACAATGAAAAAATATTTGTTTCTACGTTCTTCAAGGGTGAATATACTTTAGAGAGTGTCCTCCATGTAACGTTATTTCACTTTTTTGGCTAGAAATATTCCGATTTAAAGATGGAGTGGAGTAGAACAAAAAAGGCATATATTGAAAGAGATGTGTTTCATTTGTCATGTTGAACATCCTCATAAGTTCATATCAAATTATCTAGCTACCCTTGAAACACCTCCAGAGTTAAGGCAGGAAGCATGGAATCTGGCAAATGATACGTACTTCAACAGTTTTTTGTAAATGTAAATATTTGATAGAAATAATATTTAATGATTGGATTAGAGGTTTTTGAACATGATTTTTTTTTTTTAATTTTGTTACTGATATTATCAGATCTAACAGACATGCTTTTGCTGCGGTCTTATTCTTCTGTTTATTTATTTATGTTTTATTTTAATGCTCCTCTGGTTTTTGGCGTTTTACTTGTAACGACCCGACTTTTCTTAACTAGACCCACCGAACACGACTATGACTATCCGGGATCAACTGGACCCTTACGGTCAACTCTTTGGTAAAAATCGGACGTTAGAAACTAAACAAACTTTAAAGTAAACTTTGGAAAATTTTACATTGGAGTACTTTGAAATAAAATAGTATTTGGATGGGATCCCATAGTTTTAAAAACAAAATGTAGTTTAAATGTAACTTAAGAAATAGTCTGTAGCCACATGGCTTTCTTTAGATAAACTAATAAACATGAAATTGATAAAACTGTTACTGGACTCAGCGGAAAACTTAAGAGAACCCTGACAACCCTGCAGGTCGGTTGTTTCACAATATGCATACTTCAGACAGAATCCCCTCCAGCTCATTGCACTGCTCCTTAAGCTTTGCCCTTACCTACACACATAGAGTAACTAATGAGCTATAACACTCAGTAAGGAAGCTAGCTACAACTCATGATTCTACTATCCAAAACAAACTTTGCATAACAGAAATGCATATCCAGAAATTGTAAACTGAGCAACACGTCTAACATATTCACATAAGTCAAAGTATTGCGTAACATACTAAAAACATATAACTGGGCCATCGTGTTATCTGTGGGGTCTTAATCCCTGTGTGGCCTCCATGGCCCAGAGAATACTCACCTCGCGTACCAAAGGGGTACACTCTGCTAAAACACGATGACCTTACTGACTTGGCGGATAACCCCACTGTACGGCTGCATGGGGATCCACCCTCACAAGGCCTTGTACTGAGCCATCGAGTTATTTGTGGGGTCATGATCCCCGGGTGGCCTCCGCGGCCCAGAGAATACTCACCTCTCGTGCCAAAGGGGTATACTCCGCTAAAACCCGATGACTTTACTGACTTGACGGCTAACCCCACTACACGGCTGCATGGGGTCCACCTTCACAAGGTTTCCCTTGACAGTCACAAACATTGCACATGCATTCATGATAACTTTACTGCACTAAGCACATTCAAACTCGATAGATGGGTACTATCATGCGCATCCAGTCATATAATCACACATATATATAGCAACCAGAATTTAACCGGCAGTATGCAAACATGCAAACAATTCATTAAGATTACAACAAGCTAAGTTACTCTTGGTGTATACTTCCTTACCTCTTGTCCTTAGCTTTCGCAAATTATGTCTTTGTGAGTATTTCCAATCGCGTTTAGACCCTATAATCATATTGGGACAATATGTCTTAGTTTATGCTTACTAAGATTCTAAAATATATAAGGGAATTGAAAAAAAAAAACAAAATTGAAATTCCTGACCCTGGCCCAAACCCGAGCCCTTGGGGTAAAATGACCATAATACCCCTCTCAAAATCCCAAACTCAACTTAGAAAAATTATTATTTCCAATAATAATTTTATCCTAGGCCATGTTCGAAATTTCAAATCAAAACTCCAATTATTTCTTAAAATTCTGTTTTCCGATGCTCGAGTCCAATTCACGAGCCCCGAGCCCATCTCTTGACCTTGAGACTTAAAATCGGTAATATTGTACTTCCTAAAATATTTTCTAAGTCCTTGAAAATATTTCGTAGATTCTAAGTCATCAAATCTAAACTTTGAAACTAACTCCCAAACTTAGAATTTTTCTTGAAGCTTACATAATAATTCCCGAGCCTAGCTTGTAAATTATTATACTTGGACAATTAACTAGGGAATTTTTATCCTTAATTCTCAATAATCAGATTTTGATCTTAGAATACCTAATCCCAAGCCACCAAATACCACTTTTTGTCCCCTTTGGTTACAAATTGGTAACCATTAGTTACCAAAAGAAACAACAAACCATGCATGCATGCTCACGTGCACAAAGCCTTCATCAATGGGTCCTTGTGCACGGCCAAGAATGGCAAGCACTCTTCAAGTCCAGTTTCGAGCCATAGGTACCTTCCACAACGTTCACTGCCTCAACCCGGCACCACCATGACCCTCATCTCCGGCCACCACCACCACCACCGGTGGTGGTTGATCGAAGCAAACGGTCAACAATGACTCCCAAGTTTCAGCCGTGACTCCCAAACCCACCAAAGGTGGAACCCAACCCCAAGGCAACTTCTAATACACCTCTGGAACTCTTAGGGGTGTGGAAGAACACCCACCCCGTGGCCTTAAACATCATCACCGCCTGCAACCTCCATTAACGCCGGCAGTGAAGAAACTCTCAATGCAACCATCGGCCATGGCTACAACGACCACCTTGCCACCCCAAAACTTAAGATCTACTATATTAGATCCTTCCCAACACCTTAAGTATGTTCTCTAGTCCTAAAACGCTGATTAAAACCATACATAACAGCCCATAAATTCATCACTGTAGGATTTTCTTTCCTTTTCTGTCCCTACACCAACTCAGTAAGTATATTAGACACTACAAGGTCAATATTGACCTTTCACTCAACACAAAGCCACGGCTAAAATTGAGACTATTATATTTGTTGTTTATTACTTTATCTAAATATCTAACCCTCAACACTTTCCTATTCTTTTCAGATCTACTCTTTCAGATTTCACGCACAACCTGAGAAAAAAATGGAGGCTATGGCACAGATGCAAACCAGAAACCAAAAAAATCAAAGAAGATGAGAGAAAAATAGAGAAGAAGGACAAACAACGACTTATAGAGGTTCGCCACCAAAAATATTGGGGCTACGTCCTCTTGAGCTCGCCTTAGAGGTGTAGAGTCCAAGAACTTTACTTAGCTAATTGTTTAGTAGTATTATAGTATGTTTAGTGTTATCATTGTTACTTTGGATTTTTGGTTCAGACCGGGAGTTATTTGGACACTCATAGTAGTACTTATAGATTTTCAAAGTTTAACCTATAGTTTAAGAATATTAAGTATAACCTAAGGTTTGATTAATGTGTCTGATATTAAGGATTATATTATTATATTATAAGGTTTAGACATCAACCAATAGGATTTTAAGCACATGTTTTGAATGGTAATTAAGGATTAAGTATTTTTGAGGATTAAATTAAATAAGGGTAAAAGTTTGAATGTATAGGGTCAGTCAGCAGCTTTGAGCACGTTGAGGGCTTAGTCAAGGCTGTTTACTCCATTCAAACTCAGCTAAAAATGTGTAAATTCGTGTTTAAATATTCAGCGTATGCCGATATATCGCAGCTATAGGGGGCGATATGTCGCAGCACGTAGATACGGAAAACACGAATCGATGCACGGTCGCCTCGGGAACAAAGGTCCAGGCGATATATCGCCTATAGGGGGCGATATATCGCCTCCACCAGCATGAATTCAAATACATTTGAATTCTTTTCCCTTCAGCCATTCAAACTCCTTCAACAGTCCAGCATCTTCTGAACGAGTCTTCAGCCTCTGCTGAACGATTATTCAAATGATTTTCACCTAAAAAGCCATTATTTTTATTCAAGTAAAATCAAGATATTTTCATTCCCAAACTCTATAAATAGGACCTAGTACCCAGCCATTATTCACCATTTGCTCTAAGTTCAGAGGCTGCTAGTGTTAAGTGAGTGTGAGAGTGTAAACACTTGGTTTGGGGAAAAACTATAAGCTTAAACATCATAAGCTTATCAAACACTTTGGGAAGTAAGTGAGTGCTATAGTATTTCGGTGGATGTTAGATTGATCTTGCAATCTTTGAGGTAAACCCAAAACTCTAGTTCTTTTCTGTATTTTTATGTTATTTCCTTTCTCAAAACCTTCTACTCAGTCCCCTAACCTTATTCTTATTTTGGTTAGGGAATCCAAGCTTTTAAGCATATAAGTCGGTAAGTATGTTTTCTATGGTTTAGTCTTTCCATCTCTTTCATTTCATCTCCTTTCTTTAGACTTACTCTTTCTTATGGTTTTAGGAGTGTTCCAACAATCCCAACTCAGTCCATAATCTCGGTAACTTTGGTAAGGAAAATAGGCTAGAATCTACATGTTTATGATTATGCTATTTTATGTGTTATGTTTTCATATGTTATATGTTATTGATGTGTATGTTGTAGGCTTGGGCATATGCCCTATTTGACTAACAAGACCCCAAAAAGATTGTGGGCATAAGCCTATTTAGCTGGTAGGACCCCACTAATCTCATGGGCATACGCTTGTTTAGTCTATGGGACCCCAAGTAATAATGGCCATTATAATAAGTGAATTATGTGTTATGATATGTCTTTATGTTTTCTTATGAAATTATGTATATGACTATGTGTTAGGTTTTCCTTGCTGGGCATTAGGCTCACTCCTTTCTGTTTATGTGCAGGAAAATAAGTTTAGAGGCGGTAAGATTCGTGACGCTTGGAGGATGTGTATCGATGATGAATGGAGTCAAGGGGCCGAGCGTTATTCGATTCGAGGATATAGTCTCCTTTTATGTTTTTATGGTTTTTATGTGTATTTTCCGCATTATTATGTAATGTCTTTTATTTTAAATCTTGTTTTGTTTTAAAGACAATGGGATCCCAAAATCCTTCTTAGTATTCTGTTTACTTTGTAAATAACTCTTATTTTGCAAGTTATTCAATAAATTATGGTATTTTCGTAAAAATGTAAGTTTTTATGTATAGTTTCGATAATGGTCCAGTTAGTCTAGATTAGTGGGTCATTACAGTTGGTATCAGAGAAAACGGTTCCTTCGCATGAAGTTCTCCTCGATACACATGCTCAAAGCTCCGAATCGGACCGCCAAGTAAGTGTTTAAGTTACAAGTTACAAGTTACTTTGTCTATGTGTATAGCTAACAACTTTAGTGTTTATGTTTCAGTTAAGAATGAATGGAGCTTTAACCTACCAAGATATCCGAGCCATTAAGGCCTTAAAAAGAATAAGGGAGCCAAGAAACACCGTAGGAGCCTTAGAAAGGATTACACGAAGGTTGCTTTTGTTTCACCAAGCAATAGGTGGCCTTCAAGAGGCTAAACAAATAATGCTAAGATCAACGGAACAATATGTATTAGTGATTAGGTTGTTTAAAGATTTCCATCCTGTAATAGCAGCCTTAGAAGAAATATGGGAAGAAATGAATGATGAGGATGAATCACCATTAGCAATGAGATACTATTTCCTCTTAGTTAGGTTCACCGCAAAATTTGAATTTCAATTCACCAAGGAGCAAAAGAATAGGATTCTCACAAACCTTCCTAGAGGGCATTTTGATGCTCATGATAATGATGACTATGAGGCTATAGATGATGATATGTTAGATGACGGATCGGATGTAGAAGATCCCGATTTTTAGGTTAGTAGTTTTTATTTGTTTTATTTACTTTTATGTTATGATTGTAATAAGTGAAATTGTTTTCCAAATGAATAAACATGCTATTTGAATATCATGTGTGAGTTTGAATTTTTTTCACAATCATAATAAATACTAAATAAAATGAATAATGACTGAGTTCGGTGAGGGTGGATACGAATCAATGAACCTGGTTTCCTTGTTGAGAGTTAGGGGGCCTTAGTAGTGGGAACGATTTTACTGATCCCAGCCCTCCCTCAATATGGTTAACTTTGGAACAAAGATAAGTTTCGAGCCTGAGAATTAAGTCATATAGGATGATTAGAAACACACTTAGAAAATAAATATGACTTGTTTTTCTAAGTATAGAAACCCACTCTAATAATAAATAAAGACCTATATAATTTTTCATAAAAAGTCATAATAAATAGGTCCGAGATATGTTTGTTTTAGAATAAGTTTTTGCCTTAGAGCCTATTAGGAAAAAGTTCTAACATGTTTCTTTTAACTGTTAGAACTCTGCTACGATGTCTCTCCGAAGATCTGCTCGCACCAACGGGAACGCTTCCAACGATGTTCCAGCGACCAATGCGGTCCCTACCGTTCGCCGAAGGAGAGTGCGTGTTACTGCTCGCCGCAACGCGCCGGCACAGCCAGCTGACAACACTGCAGAGATTGCCAGACTGCGACAACAAGTTGAGGAACTTCTGCAGCAACAACGCCAACAGGCTCAACCTCAGCCTCAGCCGCAGCCGCAGCCACAGCCAATGGCCCCAGCACCCCAACAAGTTGGTCCGTATGGGGGATGGCCTATGATGAACTACGCTCCTTATCCTGTACAGCACATGGAGCCAGTGTACGAAAGGTTCCGCAAGCAGCACGCTCCGAAATTCGAAGGGACTACGGACCCCTTTGAAGCAGAAGAATGGCTAAGGAATGTGGAGCCGATCCTAGCCCACATGAACCTCAATAATGCTGACCGCATATCCTGCGTCTCATCTTTACTCAAGAAAGATGCCAGGATATGGTGGGATTTGGTCCAGCAATCCCACGATGCTGCCACTATGACGTGGACCCGATTTGTGGAGCTCTTCCACAAGAAGTACTACAATTCAGCAGTACTTGCTACGAGAGTTGAGGAGTTCACCAATCTGAAGCAAGGGAATTTAACAGTGGCGGAATATGCTCGTCAGTTTGATCGCTTAGCCAAGTTCGCGGCAGAGTTAGTTCCGACCGATTATCTAAGGGTGAACAAGTTTGTTAGAGGACTTCGCCCGAAGATCGAGATGGGGGTTAAACTAGCAAACCCGGGAAACACTTCATATGCCGACGTTCTTGAGACGCCAATTGAAGTAGAAAGGTTGCAAGCCAACGTGAGCAAAGAAGAAGCCAGCAAGCCGGAACCTAGGCAGCAGAGCCAACCTCAGGCTAGTCGGAACAACAATCAGTCCAGCAACAGTCAGTCCAACAACAACGGTAATGGACAGAAGAGAAGGCATCCTGACAACAAGCAAGTCGACAACAATAAAAGGGCACGACCAAGTAATGGGGGAAATAGGTCGGGCTACGTGGAATACCCGCCATGTGCCAAATGTCAGAAGAAGCACCCCGGAGAATGCCGTGCCAACACCAAGGAGTGTTTCAACTGTGGTCAAGAAGGGCATCGTAAAAGAGACTGTCCTCAGCAAAAGCCGGAAGGAAAGAAGGACGAAAAGATGGTTCCTGCTCGGGTTTTTGCTTTAACCCAAGGAGAGGCGGATGCTAGCAACAAGGTGGTCACAGGTCAGGTTTCCATCCTCAATAAATTATGTCATGTATTATTTGATTCGGGAGCCACCCATTCGTATATTTCGTTAGGAATGGTAGATAAACTAGACAAACCTAGTGAAAGATTTAGAACTAGGTTTGCAACCGAGTTGCCTTCGGGCAAAGTAGTTCTATCATCATGAATTATACGAGGCGTACCAATCAAGATTGAGGACAAGGAACTAGAAGGAGACCTGATAGAGCTGGTGATCAAAGACTTCGACGTCATACTAGGCATGGATTGGCTAGCACGGCATGGCGCAACGATCGACTGCAGACGCAAGAAGGTGATGTTCGAGACTCCTGACGGCCAGAAACTGTGCTTCATGGGACAAGCTTCAGGACTACGCACCCCGTTAGTATCATCTCTCAAAGCTCAGAGAATGATGGAGAAAGGATGTCAAGCATTCTTAGCCAACATCACGAATGTGGAGAAGGAGACATCACTCAAAGTTGGAGATGTTCGAGTTATACAAGAATTTCCAGAAGTTTTCCCCGATGACTTGCCAGGATTGCCGCCAACTAGAGAAATAGACTTCACGATAGAATTAGTACCGGGCACCGAGCCTATCTCTAAGGCACCATACCGGATGGCACCTACGGAACTCAAGGAGTTAAAGACGCAGCTACAAGAACTCCTAGACTTAGGTTTCATTAGGCCAAGCCATTCACCGTGGGGAGCTCCGGTACTATTCGTGAAGAAGAAGGACGGAAGTATGCGCATGTGCATAGACTACCGTGAGCTGAATAAAGTAACAATTAAGAACAAATACCCGCTACCTCGGATTGATGATTTGTTTGATCAACTCCGAGGCGCGACTGTATTTTCTAAGATCGATCTACGGTCCGGGTATCATCAGCTCAAGGTAAAGGGGGAAGATATTCCCAAGACAGCCTTTAGGACTCGTTATGGACATTACAAGTTCTTGGTTATGTCTTTTGGTCTTACTAACGCGCCAGCCGCGTTTATGGACTTAATGAATAGGGTCTTCAAGGACTACTTGGATAAATTCGTCGTTGTGTTCATCGACGACATTTTAATTTACTCCAAGGATGAAGTGGTGCACGAGGAACACTTGAGGATGATTTTGACGCGATTGAAGGAGCACCAACTCTACGCGAAGTTCAAGAAATGCGAGTTTTGGCTCTCACAAGTGGCGTTCCTCGGGCACATCATATCGAAAGACGGAGTTGCAGTAGATCCATCGAAGGTAGAGGCCGTGAAGGATTGGCCTAGACCAAAAAACGCGTCGGAAGTAAAAAGCTTCTTAGGGCTAGCAGGTTACTATAAAAAGTTTGTAGAGGGCTTTTCTAAAATAGCCACTCCACTCACCAACCTGACCCGGAAGCAACAAAAGTTTAACTGGAATGATAAGTGTGAGGAAAGCTTCCAGTTGCTTAAGGATAAGCTTTCCTCAACCCCAGTACTTAGTGTCCCAACACCCAACGACAAGTTCGTTGTCTACTGTGATGCATCAAAGTTAGGATTGGGATGCGTACTGATGCAAAATGACAAGGTGATAGCCTACGCCTCACGTCAGTTAAAGGAGTATGAACAACGCTATCCAACTCACGATATGGAGTTGGCAGCGGTGGTCTTTGCGTTAAAAATCTGGCGCCATTATCTTTACGGAGAACGGTGCGAGATTTATACGGACCACAAAAGTTTAAAATACTTCTTTACTCAGAAGGAGCTTAACATGAGTCAGCGCCGGTGGTTGGAATTAGTAAAGGATTACGACTGCGAAATCCTATACCACCCGGGGAAGGCAAACGTAGTTGCCGATGCACTTAGCCGAAAAAGTTATGGGAACTTAGCAGCCTTATCCGGAATAGAAAAGCCACTGCAAAAGGAGCTTATTAATGCTGGAATAGAAGTGGTGGTAGGCAAGCTGGCTAACTTGTCTATCCAATCGAATCTGCTAGAAGACATATGGAATGGTCAGAGACATGATTATTCGCTATCAACGCACATGGATGCAGTCAGAGAAGGCAAGACTACAGATTTCTCAATATCCAGTCAAGGTTTATTGAGATATAAGGATCGGGTATGCGTGCCAGGCGATCAAAGTATTAAGAAGACGATCCTAGAAGAAGCGCACAGCACCCCATACTCGGTTCATCCAGGGTCTACCAAGATGACTCATGACATCAAGGCAGTCTATTGGTGGCCAGGGATGAAGAAGGACATAGCGGAGTATGTATCTAAGTGTCTGGTATGCCAACAAGTGAAGGCGGAGCATCAGCGGCCTGCAGGATTATTGCAACCGCTTAGCATACCGGAGTGGAAGTGGGACGATATAGCCATGGACTTCGTGACGGGTCTGCCAAAGACAAATAAGCAGCATGATTCTGCTTGGATAGTCATAGATAGACTAACCAAGTCGGCTCATTTTCTGCCTGTTAAGACTTCTTATACGGCAGACCAATATGCAGACATCTACATCCAAGAGATTGTACGATTGCATGGAATCCCCAAGACGATAGTATCAGATAGAGGATCAGTGTTTACGTCAAGATTTTGGAGAAGCTTACAGCAAGCCATGGGTACTAAGTTAAGTCTTAGTACAGCTTTCCATCCTCAGACAGATGGGCAGTCCGAGCGTACGATTCAGATTTTAGAGGATATGCTACGCGCATGTGTACTTGACTTTGGAGGATCGTGGAACAAGTACTTACCGCTGATCGAGTTCTCGTACAATAACAGCTACCAGTCAACGATCGAGATGGCACCTTATGAGTTGCTATATGGAAGAAGGTGCCGATCACCGTTGCACTGGGACGAGGTAGGAGAGAGGCAGCTTCTAGGGCCCGAAGCTGTTAGGCAAGCTCAAGAAGCAGTAACGCTTATTAGACAGCGTATGCTTGCTGCTCAAAGCCGACAGAAAAGCTATGCAGATACCAAGAGACGCGATGTGGAGTTCCAAGTTGGAGATCAAGTCTTCCTGAAGATATCTCCTATGAAGGGTGTCAAGCGGTTCGGGAAGAAAGGCAAGCTCAGTCCCCGATTCTTAGGTCCTTTTGAGATATTGGACAAAGTGGGACCAGTTGCGTATAGACTAGCCCTACCGCCAGCACTAGCCGATAGTCACAACGTCTTCCACATCTCGATGTTACGCAAGTATGTGTCAGACCCATCTCACGTCCTCAAGTACGACACCATAGCACTCCAGAAGGACTTAAGTTACGAGGAACGACCGGTTAGCATCCTAGATAGGGGGATGAAGCAGTTACGGTCCAAGAGCTTTCCTATAGTTAAAGTCCTATGGAGCAATAGTTCTGAACGCGAGGCAACGTGGGAGTTGGAAGAGGACATGCAGAGCCGGTATCCGGAATTATTTGGTAAGTAAATTTCGAGGACGAAATTCTTTTTAGTAGGGGAGAATTGTAGAGTCCAAGAACTTTACTTAGCTAATTGTTTAGTAGTATTATAGTATGTTTAGTGTTATCATTGTTACTTTGGATTTTTGGTTCAGACCGGGAGTTATTTGGACACTCATAGTAGTACTTATAGATTTTCAAAGTTTAACCTATAGTTTAAGAATATTAAGTATAACCTAAGGTTTGATTAATGTGTCTGATATTAAGGATTATATTATTATATTATAAGGTTTAGACATCAACCAATAGGATTTTAAGCACATGTTTTGAATGGTAATTAAGGATTAAGTATTTTTGAGGATTAAATTAAATAAGGGTAAAAGTTTGAATGTATAGGGTCAGTCAGCAGCTTTGAGCACGTTGAGGGCTTAGTCAAGGCTGTTTACTCCATTCAAACTCAGCTAAAAATGTGTAAATTCGTGTTTAAATATTCAGCGTATGCCGATATATCGCAGCTATAGGGGGCGATATGTCGCAGCACGTAGATACGGAAAACACGAATCGATGCACGGTCGCCTCGGGAACAAAGGTCCAGGCGATATATCGCCTATAGGGGGCGATATATCGCCTCCACCAGCATGAATTCAAATACATTTGAATTCTTTTCCCTTCAGCCATTCAAACTCCTTCAACAGTCCAGCATCTTCTGAACGAGTCTTCAGCCTCTGCTGAACGATTATTCAAATGATTTTCACCTAAAAAGCCATTATTTTTATTCAAGTAAAATCAAGATATTTTCATTCCCAAACTCTATAAATAGGACCTAGTACCCAGCCATTATTCACCATTTGCTCTAAGTTCAGAGGCTGCTAGTGTTAAGTGAGTGTGAGAGTGTAAACACTTGGTTTGGGGAAAAACTATAAGCTTAAACATCATAAGCTTATCAAACACTTTGGGAAGTAAGTGAGTGCTATAGTATTTCGGTGGATGTTAGATTGATCTTGCAATCTTTGAGGTAAACCCAAAACTCTAGTTCTTTTCTGTATTTTTATGTTATTTCCTTTCTCAAAACCTTCTACTCAGTCCCCTAACCTTATTCTTATTTTGGTTAGGGAATCCAAGCTTTTAAGCATATAAGTCGGTAAGTATGTTTTCTATGGTTTAGTCTTTCCATCTCTTTCATTTCATCTCCTTTCTTTAGACTTACTCTTTCTTATGGTTTTAGGAGTGTTCCAACAATCCCAACTCAGTCCATAATCTCGGTAACTTTGGTAAGGAAAATAGGCTAGAATCTACATGTTTATGATTATGCTATTTTATGTGTTATGTTTTCATATGTTATATGTTATTGATGTGTATGTTGTAGGCTTGGGCATATGCCCTATTTGACTAACAAGACCCCAAAAAGATTGTGGGCATAAGCCTATTTAGCTGGTAGGACCCCACTAATCTCATGGGCATACGCTTGTTTAGTCTATGGGACCCCAAGTAATAATGGCCATTATAATAAGTGAATTATGTGTTATGATATGTCTTTATGTTTTCTTATGAAATTATGTATATGACTATGTGTTAGGTTTTCCTTGCTGGGCATTAGGCTCACTCCTTTCTGTTTATGTGCAGGAAAATAAGTTTAGAGGCGGTAAGATTCGTGACGCTTGGAGGATGTGTATCGATGATGAATGGAGTCAAGGGGCCGAGCGTTATTCGATTCGAGGATATAGTCTCCTTTTATGTTTTTATGGTTTTTATGTGTATTTTCCGCATTATTATGTAATGTCTTTTATTTTAAATCTTGTTTTGTTTTAAAGACAATGGGATCCCAAAATCCTTCTTAGTATTCTGTTTACTTTGTAAATAACTCTTATTTTGCAAGTTATTCAATAAATTATGGTATTTTCGTAAAAATGTAAGTTTTTATGTATAGTTTCGATAATGGTCCAGTTAGTCTAGATTAGTGGGTCATTACAAGAGGTGATTGAGCTTGAATCTGCACTAAAATGGTGAACCAGTTACAAGGTCTTCTGAGATTCCAGCCACAGTGACTCGGCAAAGGTAATCTCCTTCCTTTATTTTGTTTCTTCAACCCTAGCACTCAATACACAGATATTCTCTCTTTTTCCTTACAACTCTCCTCTCTTTCTTTCTGTTTTACAGGCCTTTTTCACTCTCTGCACTCAAAAGGGAAAAACTTTGCTCTCTGTAATTTCTCTCTGCTTTTCCTTGATTTTTCGTATGTATTCTAATTTTGGGAATAAGCTTTGTATATATATATAGGATAGAAGTAGGGAATGAAATCTTGATGGGCTGAGCTGATTTGTTGTAACTGTCATTATGTTGATTCTGTTTGAGTGAGTTGAGACTTAATGTGAGGACTTGATATTTTAACAATCACCATACTAAGAAACGAAAATGAAAAATCAGAAACTGAAAACTACGAAGGAAATCTATGAATATATACCTCTTACTGTGGTCGGTTCTTGGTGTATTATTTCTTATCCTCAACTTAGTCCAAAACACTATGAACACAACAAAAACCATTCAACATGAATTTGAAACTCAGAATCTAAGAGAGAAATTAACACAAAGTAGGTTTGGACTTACGTTATTTTGTTCTTACTATTCTTGCATCGAACTCTCAAGACACTCCCTTCTTTCTCTTGCTTTCTTCTACAATCAAAACAGAGGTTCTAAGGATGTGTCTAAGGTCTGTAATCCAAAGAAAACCAAGAAAAAACTCACCTTGCCTTCTTCTTCTTGAACCCGAACGTACCACACTCTCAAGAACACCAAGTGTTCTTCATCTTTTCTTTCTCGGTTTCCCTTTCAATTTCGAAGATGGCTGAGCAAAATGAGAGAAACATTGCACCCCCTCTCAACCAACCTCTAATAACTACCCGTGATCCTTTCAAAATCTTCCCACCAAAACTTGATTTGTGTGGTTGGCCGAGACACACACGTGAGAAGCACAATAATATATGTGCTGAAATGTTACATGCATTTTTACCAAAATAATGCATTAAATCATGGCTTAAAATAATTAAAATCAACGATGGTCTAAGCACTAAATAATGCAACTTTAGTATAAACTTATGTCTATGATTTTACGTGAGTCCTTTAAACATAAAATCATAATTTTAATCCCAGAAAATTCCTCTTGAATTATTCATCTAGACTCTTAGTGAATAAGTCACAAAATCATAGTCTAAAATAATAATAAGATTTTATGTGGATTCCAAACACATAAAATCATATATTTAAACTCTTTGAACAAGATGTCTATTTTAAATCTATTTCACATCTAAGTCCCCAACATAATAATAAAATAAAATAAAAAAATCTGCTTCATTTATAACTAACTCACTTTTTGGAGGCAGCTTGCGCACTACCTTATGTGTTCGGTTTAAGAGTGAGGTAGTGGCTTGTGGGGTAGTATACGCTGCTGCTCGTCGGTTTCAAGTACCCCTTCTTGAGAATCCACCATGGTGGAGGGCATTTGATGCAAAAAAAATCAGGGATTGATGAAGTTTGCAAGGTTCTGGCTCACCTCTACAGCCTTCCCAAGGCGCAGTACGTACCAGTATGCAAGGATGGTGATTCATTTACATTTTCTAACAAGTCATGGGATTCTCATTCTCAGCCTCTTCCAAAGGTAATTGTTTTTTAATTTTCTCCACACGTTGTTTCTCATTAATTTTCCATCTGATATCTCTGGCAGAATGGTAGGGTAATCATTGTTGTATAATTTTTTGGGTGGAAATATAATAAAGTATATACTGCTTCATTAGACGATCTGTTCCTTGTTGGCTTAACTGCAGTGCCTTGATTAGAAAAATGATGGTGCACCTGCTCATAGTGATGTCATCTATAAATTTGTGAGTCTTAAATTTAGAAAACTAACATGCATTTTCCTTTAAATGTCTCATCTACAGGAAGTTCCACGTAGTAGCCCACCAGTTAATAGTGAAACCTCTGTTTCCAAGGCTCCTCCAGCAGTTAATTCTGAATTGGGTGCAGTGAATAAGGTACCTGGTGACAAGCTAAAGGGATTGAAAAAAAGTGATGATGAATCAAATAAAAATGTGACTGCTGACGGAGAGGCAGGAGAGGAACTGCTGCAGAAATCCAAGCCTGGCATTGGCATAGACTGACATGATGCCTTCAACTCCTCCAACCTATTTTAAATGAGAAACATTTTTAGCTTAATCAAGAAACTGAGATGAAGTAAATGTTAATGGCTCATTTAAATTATTACCTTAAACTCATTTTCATTTAAGCTCAAGTTGAAACAATGAGATATGGTACCATTTGGTTTCACTCCCTTAAAACCCCAAGCAGGAAAGCGCTTGTCAAAATCATAAAACTGAATGACTTCTCCAACCTCCATTATTGCCTGCAATTAGTTTAATCAGTCCATTGAAAAATGTGTTTGTTTATACGTTTAATACATACTTTTCCATATTGACTAATTAGTGAGCTTATATTATTATGGTTTTCACAATACCCTCTGGTAAGAGTTTCACCGGCCATAAGGATCAATGTAGTGCAAAGAGTCAGATTATCGAGGATTCCCATTAAAGGCTCAAAAAGAAGGAAAAAAAATCAATGTAAGCATAAACCATAATTAAGTCCATATGATTAGTGAGGAAATTTTTTAGAAATGTTCAAAGTTTGAAACCTGTAAAATCAACAACAACCATAAAGTTGAGCTCAAATCCACTAGAAATGTAATCAAGAAAGCTGAATTGTTGCTTCTCATTAAAATAGTCCACAAAGAACTGACCCTTTAGTACCTATAATAATATGTTGATAAATTGTTGAGAAAGAGGTGAAAGATCTCTAGCTATAAAGAATTAAATAGTTAATAAGCTTAAAATCTAATGAATAAATATATTAACACCTTTTCATGACTACTTTTCGTGGATGGCATTACAAAGTTTGTACCAATTCTTTCATCGCAAAGCTTTTCTAGTCGTCCCACTGACTTCTGTAGTTTCTTAGAGAATTCAACTCAATATTTAAAATATTTTTGGGATGATTTGTATACCCATAACTTTTCGATATTTTTTTATATATTTTCTCATAAATTTTCTGAATCGGTCATGTGGGACTCTATCAAATATTACATTTTGGTCTTATATAATATATGTTTAAAGTGGATCATTATATTCACTCTTTCATGTGTATTGGAAGAAGAAAAAATCTACATTAAACGAATATGAGGAACACAATATGCTTATTTTAAAATGTGTTCAAGGAGGACTTGAAATTGATATTTTTTTTTATATATAAAATTTGGTTTGGTGTTTAATGATTATTTTTCAATTTTTTTTAAGAATAATAAATAAATTTTTTGGCTAATAAATATATTTGGAAGTGTTAGTTGAATGATCAAATGAGCCTTATCTTTTCTCATGGCATGTGTAAAAGGATATTAAGTGTTGAACTTATGAGCTATTTAGTATAGGAGTGAGAAATACCATTACACCAACTGTAATGCCCCAAATTTCCTAATAGGGTTTAGGACCTTGATTAGGAGGCTGGGAGGGCCATAATTGATTTATTATGGTATTTAATGATTATATGCATGTTTACGTGAATTATATTATTATATGATGGTGGATGCATGCATATGGGTTCATATTTTAATTATGAGGGAATTTCGGTAATTTGGTCGCTGTGGGCGTAATTGTGTATTTTGGGTGCATGATTGTGATTATTTAATATAGCCACATTATAAGGTGGATTGGTTCGAGCTAATCAGCATGAGACGATCATGAGATGTAAGTGTTCGGTCTAGTCATAACGGGTTTAAGTTCGGGGCTCGGGGTGAGTCTCGGGGTCATTTTGATCACTAGAGCATTACCGGGAATTAAAGGGTAATGGGATATGATTTATGGGTGTTTGATAATATTGAGATTAGTGGGAATTGGGAAGCGTTAATTATGATTAACGGGATAAGTGGAAAGTACCAATTTTACCCTTGAAATGGTTTTAGAGGCCTTAAGTGACTTAAGGGTATTTTGGTCATTTGGGGTTTGGATTTATATGACCTTGGATGGCTGTAGAAAGAACAGAGCCAAAACAGGGGTTTTCTTCTTCAACCCGTACACCATCCTACACCAATTCTTCTTTGGAGTTTTTGAGCTCTAAGTGGGGTTTCAAGCTAGGAAATTCAAGGGCTGGGTTTGTGGACTTGGTTCAACCATTGAAGGAGGTTCAAACTTGGATTTAAGGTGAGTTTTAGTCATTAGTTTCTGGTTGTGCTGTGTTTTTCCTTTAGGTTTTCAGCTTATGGATTCTTATTGATAGTTTGGATTTGAAGAGGTTTTGATTGAAGTTTAGCTTGGGTTTTGATGAGGGTGAGTTATGGGTGATGTTTAGAGGTTAAATTAAGTGCTTGGAGGAGGTTTGGAGCTGGTTAGAGGGCTTGGTTCCAAGGGAAAACGCAGGGGAAAGTTTGGTGTTGCGAGCTGTCATTTTGGCTGGTCTGGGCTTGGCGCCGCGACCCTTGGCGTCTGGCAGTGAGAGTTGCCTCTGTTTGAGGGGCGCGCCGCGGCGCAGCTGGGGAGGGCCGCGACCCTTAGGGAAATTTTGGCCATAATGGTGTTTTTAGCTTGGGGATTCAAGCCTTAGGCCTCGGGGTTGAACCTAATACTCGGCTAAGTGGGGATTGATGTCCTGGAGGCTAGATATTGGTTTGGGAACTTATGTTGATTATTTTTATTGATGGTATTTTATATTTGGTTATGAATAGGTGACCGCTAAAGGACTAAAAGTTGATCGTTCTCAAGGGTCGTTCTTTAAATCATTATAGCTCGAATCTGAGGTAAGAAAACTGCACCCTATGTTCATGTATGAAATGCGTGGCTCTTCTTGATGCATGTCGGTTGATTATTAAGTATGACATGCATGGCTATCCTTGATGCATGTCGGTTGATTATTAAGTATGACATGCATGGCTATTCTTGATGCATGTTGATTGAGTATTAAACGTGACATGCATGGCTGTTATTGGTGCATGTTGGATTGTTGAATATTATACATATGATGCATGAGAAACATGTGATTAGGACATGCTTTGTATATTTCTTATGATATCGTTCAGAGCTTGAGTCTCTGTGGTTGTGCATGGTCCTAATTGTGCTGGTATCTGTTTAGTAAGCATGTTGAATACCTTGTTTATGGATATTGAACATGTGATATATGTTTGGTGGCATGACTTACTTGTGTATGGCACTGACTAGTCAGGGAGCGACCCTAAAGTCGATGAACATGCATTGAATGGCTCTATGGCATTAATGCTGGACCGACCCTAAAGTCGATGAACATACATTGAATGGCTCCATGGCATTAATGCTGGACCGACCCTAAAGTCGATGAACTTATAAGCGCTTGCCTGGTCTAAGACTAGATGATCATGGCCCTGGTGACTGTTTGTCACAACGTGGCTAGGGGACGCTGTCCATAGTTACGACTCTAGAGTCGGGAGGAAGGTTATGTTGGTGACCATTCACCATACACCTATCCTGTTCCAACTCATGAAAGGTTCTCATATCAGTTAAGCCCTGGTTGCCCTATCATCACATGGAAAGAAGGAGCTGTACCTACTTTCGTGACTTTTGCTACAGATACCTATCTATTTTGGACTGATAGTCCTGGATGATTATAATGGTCATTGTTGATATTATATCATGCTTTATAGTGTTTTCTTACTGAGCTTCAGCTCACGGGTGCTATGTGGTGCAGGTAAAGGCAAAAGGAAGCTGGACCATCCTTGAGTTGGAGAGCTTAGGTGTTGACGTGTACATATGCAGCTGCTCGTCCGCCACGACCGAGGTTTAAAGAGGAACTAGGGTTGAACGCTGTTTTGCCGCTTAGAATGGCCTGTTGTAAATATTTTCTGTAATATACTCTGAAATTATATTTTCGGGATCCCAATATATATATAACGTTTTATCTTATCCGAAATCTTTGATCCCTAAACCGCTAATCATACTTAGTCACACGATTTGGCCAAATAACTCGATTAGCGAGTTTAGCACTGTTTACAAGGCACACCGTAGCGGTCCCTGGGGTTGGGGCGTTACAACTTGGTATCAGAGCGAGCCAAGTTTTATGGTTCCTGAAGACAAGCTGGGCATGTACACTCATCACTGAAGATAGCTTCACTCAAGGAATGGTAACTATCTCTGTAGCTATGTGCATAGCTGTTTAAATAAAATGTGAATGCTTTACCTGCACAATGTATTAGGGAGCATGAGATTCTGATAGAGCCTGGCTCTTGACTATATGATTATATGCTCCGTAAATATATATATATATATGACTGTGATCATATGATTGCCTGCTCCATGAATATATAATTGTGTTATTTGCATGCTGGGATTGGAGGCATGGTTTGAGTATTGGAAGAGCAGGGATTATGAGTAATGTATGAATGCCATGGGCATGTTTGTAGCACTGCAAGTGGTTTATGATTGTGGTGTGGTAAGATTTATCCCGTGGGGGAAAACCCTCGATATGCTTATGGTGATTAATGGGTCAAGTTATTGACTGCAGATTTAATCAGCAGGTTTATATTCAAGGCAGATTATGAGGCCTGGTGATAGTTATACAGGGGCTGGGAGTTACAGCCAGGGTATCAGTTCTTCATCTGCATCTTTGAATGTTCAGCAGACGCTTACAAGTTTGCAATTAAGACTGCAGAGGCAGGAGGAAGAGATCAGGTATCTGAAGCAACAGCGGAGTCTATTGGGGAGTACCTCTTCCTTTGCTATGCCAGGGGTGGCATCAGTTTCAGCTCAGCCTAGGGTTGAGAACAGATGGGAATTTCTCTGTGGAAGATTCCTGAAGTTTTATCCTCCGATCTTTGAGGGAGGCTTAGATCCATTCAGAGCTGAGCAATGGATGGGCATGATCAGCTCCATTCTTGACAGTATGGGGCTGGTAGGTCACGATAGGGTGGTCTGTGCTACATGTGTATTGCGGGAAGATGCCTGGATGTGGTGGGAGGTAGTATCCCAGACACGAGATACAACTGTGATGGATTGGAAAGAATTCAGGCAGCTGTTTAATGATAAGTATTATTGTGATGTAGCTAAGACTGCCAAGATGAATGAGTTTCTGAATCTTGTTCAGGGTAATGCATCAGTGACCGAGTATGTTACTAAATTTGATGGGTTGGCCAAGTTTGCCTTAGACATGGTACCCACAGATGTAGCTCGGAAGGAGAGGTTTATTCAGGGGTTGAATCATGGAATAGCTCAGAGCATTAAAGTTGCCCCAGTGCATGAAGTCTCTACCTATGCTCAGGTGGTAGAGAAGGCTCTTGTTGTTGAGAGTATAGTAGTTGGGCAGCAGAGTGCTGGAGAGCACGGAGCCCAGATAATGGTATCTCCACTTATTGGAACAAGTAAGAATGAAAGCTGGAAGACTCGTCCAAAATGCGCTCGGTGCAAGAGGCATCATTTGGGAAAATGCCGAGCAAAGGCATGTTTCGCATGTGGTACGGTTGGGCATATTGTGAAGAGGTGCCCCGTGTTAAAGGATGAGCAAAGGGGGATAGACAGCTCGATTCCAACTCGAGTGTTTATTCCAGGGCAATCATAGTCTGAGACTGAGACTAGTTCCTCGGGGGTGACAGGTCAGTTTTCTAGTTCTGAGTTTTGAATTATGCTGTTTGGCTTTGGTGCCATGCTATTCTTTTGTTGGTATGTATATAGAGAAGGGTATATTGATGGTATATAGATCACATGGTTATGTTGTGATGGGAAATGTAATACGGTTTTGGCAACCTAAGAGATGAGTCGGGTTTTGGAAATGACTCATCAGGGATTTTGATAAAGCTGGTTATGGCAGGCTTTGGTTTGATCCAGGGTTTGGATTGGGTAAGTAACTAAAGAGCAATCTTGAATGGCAAGGAAAGTGTGGTAATTCTTGGGCTTGAGAGCGGGAAGTCTTGTGACATTGGCACGGTGCATGGATTTGGTATGTTTATGATACCTGTAGTGAGAGCTAGAGTTGTGCAGGGAGATGCATGGAACTCTTAGCTAGTGTGATGGATATCACCTGGATTGTACCAGTGGGATCAGGACAGACTGGATTAGTCTATGGATTCTGAATATGGGTTACTAGATGGTTTGTCAGGACTTCTTGTTATAACAGGAAATTAGAATGGTGATTGGTTTAGTACCATAGATGGAATTGGATGCAAACACTGCTTCGAGTGGCTCAGCGGAGTTATAGGAATTAAAAGTTTAGTTGCTAAGTAAGATGGAATTCTTTAAGGTTGATCTTGGATCTGGTTAAGACCAGTTAGAGATCAGAGAGAGGAATTTATACAAAGGATTGTGTTAGTATTGGTTTGGAGCACTGCAAGTGTCGAATATATCATGAGGATTGGTTTAACGCGAAGTGTTTGTGAGTCAGATGAATAGAGCATTCAAAGGTTTATTTGAATGGGATTTATGATTGCTTTGGATGGTGGTATAGTGGTGTTTTCTTTGCGGAGAATTGCCAAGAGTAAAGAGTGCCTTGGGGACAGGAGTGTCCATGGTTGGTAAAGATATTTCAGGTGCCTTGGGGAAAACCGTGCTGGGTCACTTATAGACCAGGACCAGTTAGTGGATTGTTATGACATCCTAGTGGTAGAGAAAAGTGATTGCCTATGCAACATGTTGATTAGAGAATTTGACCAGGACTGGAGTAGAGTTTCTGGTGGGCCAGGTGGCCAGTTTATTGTTTGAGATTCCTATCTCAAGAAAGATAAAAAGGAAAGATAGTTAAGTGAGTCACAGATGGGAAAGATTGAATGGGAAACTTTAGCTGGGTTGGCTAAGAGTTGTACAGCGAAAGATATGAATTTGTTATGGTATAACGATCGGACTTGGGATTCGATGGACATCGAGATTAACTGAGAGATTCTGGATGAATCTCATGCCATTCTTCTATTTGCTTCATTCAGGCATCGTGAAGAGGTAACAGGATGTGAAAGCTTTATAGTGATGGCCTGAGATGAAGAGGGATATATTGAGACATGTGTAAAGTTCTTAACCTATTAACAGGTCGAGACAGAATATCAGGAAACAGCAAGGCCATTACAGCCTTTGGGTATTTCATAGTGGGAATAGGTGAGAATTGCGATGTGGTTCACGATGGGATTCCCAAGTTGATGGATCAGTATGAGTTGGCATTGAGTCATTGTGGACCGGTGGTCCAAGTGAGTTCATGTTATCACTAAGGATAAGTGAATAGTACGGCTGATCAGTATTCGAGTCTCTTTGTGAGAAGGATAGAGTGCCTTCGTGGGAACTCAAGGTCTGTCTTATCATATGAAGACTTTATTGTGACTTCCAAGTTTTGGAAGGGTTGGAAGGCCATGGGAACAGAGATAACACTCAGTACAGTTTATTACTCTCAGACTGATGGTAAATCAGAGAGAGAGAGGGTTATCCAACTATTATTGGGGGAAACATCTTATAAGATGAATGCTGTTGACTGTGTTTTTAGCCAACGACGTGAGAACGTCAAATACGACAAGCCTTCAAGAGATTTTATACGACACAGACAGTATAATAAAGAAAATAAAGAACACACAAGATTTTTAAAGTGGTTCAGCCCCGATTGTCAGTAATAGCCTAATCCACTTAGAGTTGTGATTTATAGATCCGTACTCAAGATCAGTTGGACTGAGCCAACTGAGTTTCTTCAGTACAGATTGCAAAAATACAAGAATTCTCTCTTATTTCAGCACTTTCTCTCTCTAGAATACTCAGACCCAAATTTCTCTCTCTAGGAAGAAGAAGCAGAAGAAGCCCCTCTTTCATCCCATAAGCCCCCTATTTATAGGCTTAGGGTCATACATATGGTATCCCTTAGAACCGGGATATTTTATTATATTTATTACATTTAAATTACAAAGAAACATTCAAAATTCAAAATGTAACAAACCCCCCATTTGTGGGAAGAATGAGAGATTCCCGCATATCTTGTTGAAGTTGTTTCTGGGAATCTTGACTTAGTATCCTCTAGCTAGTTGACCCACCTCCTACTGACCACTCATGCAAGCGTTGGTTGGACGTGCATGGTGGTAGGACATGCATGGTGGTAGGACATGTTTTTGTGGGTCGAACGTGCATGGTGGTAGAACATGCACTTCTCTCCTCTAACATGGCACTCTCCTCTAGCATGCCATGTTTCTCCTTGAACCAATCTCCTTGGCTTCTCACCTCGGATAGGTCCGAGGCAACCTCCTTGGCATCTCACCCCGGATAGGTCCGAGGCAACCTCCTTGAAGCTTCTCACCTCGGATAAGTCCGAGGTATCTCTCCCCTTGGCCTCTTCAACCATGTCCGATCGGACATGGTGCAGGCTATCCTTGTAAAAAACCTAAGTCCCAATTCTTGGTGCATGGAACTCCTTTTCCTTAGCTACTTACTTTGGACATGTTCGAGCCAACATTTAGGAAACCTTGAGAGGTTTACCTCGGACACACTCGAGCCAAATATTCAAGAGGCTCTTCATGCTAAGGTCCTTGGACTTGGGTTTGAAACAAACACTTGGGCTCTTCAAATTGGGGTCGGAGCCAAGCACTCCTTAGACAAAATAGTCTCCTTGGGCGTATCTGACTTGACAATGCATCTCTCAAGCAGTCCAACTTCTCAACTGATGCATTGGGCTACTGCTAAGCCAAATCACCCAACTACTCATGCCACGTGTTAATTTTATTGCCACATTATTGATCTCCAATTTTTGGGTATAACAAATGCGTTGATATATATCTGGATCCTAAGGTGGTTCAGGGGATTTATGAGATTGCTGGAGCTTGAGTTTTGGTTGCTCATTTCTCAGAATAAGTGGCAAAGTGTTATTGAACTAGAAAGTAGGAGTGTGGAATTCCAGGTAGGAGAGTGTATCTTCTCTAATGTATCACCAAGGGAAAAGGAGTGAGGAATTAAGGTAAGTCAAGCCCTAGTTTGTTTCAACAGTTGGATCCTGATTGGGTCTGAACAGGGTGACTCTGAATTAGTTTACTTTTGGCACTGGTAGTTGTATGCAGTGTGTTATGTACTTCCATTCAGTGGACATGGGTTAAAGGAATTTATAAATTAAGTTATGAGAATCTGAAGGTTAGGTTAAGTATTCCGGTAAGGAATAGCCAGTTCAGATTATGACATAAGTGATGAGGTTCTATTAAACAGAATGTACCTTGGGTTAAGGTAAGGCTATAGAAAAAGTAAGGTCAAGGAAATGACCTGAGGAATTTGTGTCAATCGTGTGGAATTCTTGTTCCGAGCTATTGAGTAAATTTCGAGGACGAAATTTCTGTAAGGAGGGGATAATTGTAATGCCCCAAATTTCCTAATAGGGTTTAGGACCTTGATTAAGAGGCCGGGAGGGCCATAATTGATTTATTATGGTATTTAATGATTATATGCATGTTTACGTGAATTATATTATTATATGATGGTGGATGCATGCATATGGGTTCATATGGGCATTTCGGTAATTTGGTCGCTGTGGGCGTAATTGTGTATTTTGGGTGCATGATTGTGATTATTTAATATAGCCACATTATAAGGTGGATTGGTTCGAGCTAATCGGCATGAGACGATCATGAGATGTAAGTGTTCGGTCTAGTCATAACGGGTTTAAGTTCGGGGCTCGGGGTGAGTCTCGGGGTCATTTTGATCACTAGAGCATTACCAGGAATTAAATGGTAATGGGATATGATTTATGGGTGTTTGATAATATTGAGATTAGCGGGAATTGGGAAGCGTTAATTATGATTAACGGGATAAGTGGAAAGTACCAATTTTACCCTTGAAATGGTTTTAGAGGCCTTAAGTGACTTAAGGGTATTTTGGTCATTTGGGGTTTGGATTTATATGACCTTGGATGGCTGTAGAAAGAACAGAGCCAAAACAGGGGTTTTCTTCTTCAACCCGTACACCATCCTACACCAATTCTTCTTTGGAGTTTTTGAGCTCTAAGTGGGATTTCAAGCTAGGAAATTCAAGGGCTGGGTTTGTGGACTTGGTTCAACCATTGAAGGAGGTTCAAACTTGGATTTAAGGTGAGTTTTAGTCATTAGTTTCTGGTTGTGCTATGTTTTTCCTTTAGTTTTTCAGCTTATGGATTCTTGTTGATAGTTTGGATTTGAAGAGGTTTTGATTGAAGTTTAGCTTGGGTTTTGATGAGGCTGAGTTATGGGTGATGTTTAGAGGTTAAATTAAGTGTTTGGAGGAGGTTTGGAGCTAGTTAGAGGGCTTGGTTCCAAGGGAAAACGCAGGGGAAAGTTTGGTGTTGCGAGCTGTCATTTTGGCTGGTCTGGGCTGGGCGCCGCGACATGGCTGTGGTGCGCCGTGGCCCTTGGCGTTTGGCAGTGAGAGCTGCCTCTGTTTGAGGGGCGCGCCGTGGCACAGCTGGGGAGGGCCGCGGCCCTTAGGGAAATTTTGGCCAGAATGGTGTTTTTAGCTTGGGGATTCAAGCCTTAGGCCTCGGGGTTGAACCTAGTACCCGGTTAAGTGGGGATTGATGTCCCGGAGGCTAGATATTGGTTTGGGAACTTATGTTGATTATTTTTATTGATGGTATTTTATATTTGGTTATGACTAGGTGACCGCTAAAGGACTAAAAGTTGATCGTTTTCAAGGGTCGTTCTTTAAATCATTCTAGCTCGAATCTGAGGTAAGAAAATTGCACCCTATGTACATGTATGAAATGCGTGGCTATTCTTGATGCATGTCGGTTGATTATTAAGTATGACATGCATGGCTATCCTTGATGCATGTCGGTTGATTATTAAGTATGACATGCATAGCTATTCTTGATGCATGTTGGTTGAGTATTAAACGTGACATGCATGGCTGTTATTGGTGCATGTTGGATAGTTGAATATTATACATATGATGCATGAGAAACATGTGATTAGGACATGCTTTGTATACTGCGTATGATATCGTTCAGAGCTTGAGCCTCTGTGGTTGTGCATGGTCCTAATTGTGCTGGTATCTGTTTAGTAAGCATGTTGAATACCTTGTTTATGGATATTGAACATGTGATATATGTTTGGTGGCATGACTTACTTGTGTATGGCACTGACTATTCAAGGAGCGACCCTAAAGTCGATGAACATGCATTGAATGGCTCTATGGCATTAATGCTGGACCGACCCTAAAGTCGATGAACATGCATTGAATGGCTCCATGGCATTAATGCTGGACCGACCCTAAAGTCGATGAACTTATAAGCGCTTGCCTGGTCTAAGACCAGATGATCATGGCCCTGGTGACTGTTTGTCACAACATGGCTAGGGGACGCTGTCCATAGTTACGACTCTAGAGTCGAGAGGAAGGTTATGTTGGTGACCATTCACCATACACCTATCCTGTTCCAACTTATGAAAGGTTCTCATATCAGTTAAGCCCTGGTGGCCCTATCATCACATGGCAAGAAGGAGCTGTATCTACTTTCGTGACTTTTGCTACAATCACCTATCTATTTTGGACTGATAGTCGTGGATGATTATTATGGTCATTGTTGATATTATATCATGCTTTATAGTGTTTTCTTGCTGAGCTTCGGCTCACCGGGTGCTATGTGGTGCAGGTAAAGGCAAAAGGAAGCTGGACCATCCTTGAATTGGAGAGCTTAGGTGATGACGTGTACATATGCAGCTGCTCGTTCGCCACAGCCGAGGTTTAAAGAGGAACTAGGGTTGAACCCTGTTTTGCCGCTTAGAACGACCTGTTGTAAATATTTTATGTAATAGACTCTGAAATTATATTTTCAGGATCCCAATATATATATATATATAACGTTATAGTGAAACGTTCTATCTTATCCGAAATCTTTGATCCCTAAACCGCTAATCATAGTTAGTTACACGATTTGGCCAAATAACTCGATTAGCGAGTTTAGCACTGTTTACAAGGCACACAGTAACGGTCCCTGGGGTTGGGGCGTTACACCAACTATAATTATTTTATGAATGATCTAAAAATATCACCACGTGACTCCGTCATTGATTACTCAATCTATCACTAATTCATTTTAAGTTGTAACCATAATCCTAATAATAAATTGTGCATTTCTTTCTATTTTTTGCAATAATTAATTTTAAATTAAAATGGTTTTGAATTACATATGTGATTAGATTTTAATCCAAAATTATATGAAATCTACCTTAGTACGAATTGGTAAGGATTTGATTGGATAACTACTCTTAACAACATATGTGTTCATTTTTTCAGTTTTCTTGTTTAATGTTCATTTTTCTCATCTTGAGATTCCTTTCCCTTGGAAAAGTACAAATATACTACAAATTTGACCCTATACATGTAGGTCCAAATGGAAGTTTAACATGTAAAGTAAAGGCCCCACGTACCCCCATGTAAATTAATATAGTAGCTAAGTCATATAAATTTCCAAGCTAAGTCATATGGGTGACGATATATCATGATGACAAAGTGCAAGATTTTCTTATTTCACTGGCATGAGGTGTTATATCTAACGGTAAAAGTTGATGGAAGCTTTTTCATGGATATATTAATAAACAAAATTTAGAACTACAACAAATTTAGTTGATTATTTTTATTTTAATTTATTAAAAAAATCCCATTTTATGGGAGGACATTAAAAAAAAGATAAAAACATGTTAAGAGATATTTTTTACTATTTCAATGAATGTTATTTTTAGTTTCTATAATAGCAGAGAATTAAACCGTTTTAACTCGATAATGATCAGTTTAAACCGAATAAGACAAAGTGGCCTCATGGTAATAAATTTTTATGTAAACATAATAAATATATTAGTGTGGCGTCAAAAGTATTAATATATATATTTTTAACTGGTACAAGAATATTCACTAGTTTGCACGAGAGCCTCCAAAGTCGTCAATGCTAAATAAGTTGTCTTTAAATATGTTTTTTTTTCCACAGTTCATACAAGGTTTTTTTTTATACAATGAATGAAAAAAAAAGTAATGGTGATTGAGGTTTATTGTATAACGTATTATACTATTATTAATCAATAACAATAACAATAATTATTATTATATATTAATCATCTTGAGTAAGATAGCAGCATGTATTTAGAAAATTCTACAAAAGTTAAGTCTCAAGTGTTCGTTCTAATCTGGGTTGACAAAAACAAATTGGATTTGAAACAAAATGACAATAAAAGGTACAATAATTAATTTTATTTAACAACTAGTGATGAGTAACGAGTGACGAGTGACGACCAAGTAATATTTCCAACAAAACGTTTCTAGGAAAAAGAAAGATAATATTTTATACACAAACGTATATGACATTCAACTCATTATATCTTTCTCTTTAATATATGTACTAAAATTTGACCATTAATGAACATGTTATTTTCCAAATATCAACATGTTACTTCCAAGAAATATCAATTATTTGAATAGTAAATAGTGAAATCGAAGAACTTATTTTCTAAAACATAATTAATATATAATTTTTAAAACAAAAAATACCATAATAAAGCATTAATTTAAAAAACACATACTTTTTAAAACATACCTATATATATTGCACGCATTCTCACCTCAACAAAAACAGTTTCTCTCTGCGCTGCCTAGAGTTTTCCACATATCTGGTTCCTTTCTCTCTCGGCTAGCTAGGGAGCTATTGTGCCAGTCTTGCGTGTGCGACTGGTGGTACATAGTGTTGTGTTTTGCCTTCACATAGTGTTGGATAGGTTCAACACTAGGTTTTAGTTAATTGAACAAGTTACGAGTTAACAAATGCCAATTCAATTTTGAGATTGGACAAGTAAAAAATTACTCAAACCCGACCAATAAACACCCTTCTTTTAGATTAAAATACTCAACAGAAAACACAAAATAAACTAATTAGTGAAACCTATAAAAAAAATTTATAAACAACCACCATGCAATTGCTCCATTCAATAAAAAAAAATTGTTACGTAATTTATCCAAACCACACCTATCAAAATATACAACAAACAAAAAAAAAACTCATATTGTTTTTATATGTGATAAAATAGAAAAGAAAGTTAATAAATGGGAAAGTGAGGAAAACATGGGCTTCCATATTAACTTCCAAAATTTAAATAAGGTAAAAATGTTAAACGGTGGTGTTGCTCAAAATCCTCATATCATAGAAACGCATAAGAGCATTATTTACAGAATATGTTGGAGTTCGACAATTAGGTGCTTTAAAAGCTTTGATAGAATGTCTATCGTTGCAACATTGGGAATCCCCTTTATTGGGCCACAATAAAATGAATGTTGATACAAACACATCAATCTCAAACAATTGGTATTAGTGCGATTGTTTTCGGACTTCGACTGGGGAAGTACTTGCTTGTCTTTCCAAATGTCTAATTGGTATTTCGTTCTAAGTTTATCCTTATATTATAATTTAACTATCTTTAAACTTATTTTGTATTTCATGGGATCTATTTTATTTTAGATAAGATATTTTAGGCAAACTGAAGGGATATAGATCCATCGGTTAGGTTTTTATTTTTTATTTTAGATAGGATATATATTTAAAAAAAAAATTGATGTCACTTTTTTTATATGGTGTTTTTGCATTGTTTCTCAATTGTTCAAACAAAGGTTGTAGCTTTGATGGTAGCTTTGAACTGGACTTTGCATCTTGGACTTTCTTTATCTGCTATAGGGTCAGATTGTTTTGCATTAATATCATATTTCACTACATGATCCAAGTTCTTTAATGACTTGAGTTATTTATAAGATGATATTCCAAGTTTGTTGTTCAATTTTCCTAGAGTGTCCATTACCAATATTAGTAATTTGGAATAAGTCTGCTCATGGATTAGTTGCGCACACTCTTACAGTGGATGAGGAATTGCTGGAAATATATGACTTTACACTTTCTAAATCAACAATTAATATTATGAATAGTTCAATAATAGAAACCATAGATGCTAATAAAGAACTTTATTCAAAGTATGAATACAAATCTTGATCATCAATACT
This sequence comes from Humulus lupulus, assembly GCF_963169125.1. Lineage (NCBI taxonomy): Eukaryota > Viridiplantae > Streptophyta > Magnoliopsida > Rosales > Cannabaceae > Humulus > Humulus lupulus. The sequence continues at coordinate 18,280,229 of NC_084799.1, read as the reverse complement.
CAACAACATAAGCACAATATAAAGACAATACAAGATTAGGGTTAGAGAGATACAACATTTTGTATTGAGTAACTTGAATCTTCAAACTTGAGGAACTTCTAAGGCTTATACATGAGCTAATATCGCTGTCCAAAATCTATATTTCAAGCCTTCCCTAATTGCTTGAAGCTTCAACCAAGTAGAATGAGATTTGAGATTGAACAAACCTTAAAACTCATACAAGTCAAGCAGTGCTTGATGAGTTTCTTGTAGAAAACTTTGGTCTTTGAGAGCTAGAGAGAGATTGGAGAGAGTGATCAAGTCTTCCAAAATTCTATTAGGAACATTTTATAGTTTAGGCACAGTTCTTAGGTCTAACCAATAGGATTAAAGATAATTCACATGTAATTTGGAGCTTATTTATGTAACCGTACAGACACAACAGGCGATACGTCGCCTGCATGTAGGCGATGTATCGCCTGGCAGGCGATATGTCGCATACTAGCAGGCAATGTATCTTCTGATGGGGCTTTTGAGCCCCTATGTATTTTGGCAATGCTACGCCACTTGTGGGCGACATATCACAACACTCTCTGTATTTTCTAAATAAAACTAAGCAAACGTACATTTCATGTTGCTTGCACCTAATACTTATTTATAAATCTGTAGTCTAATGTCATTTTATTATCCTTGCTCCAAAGATTTTGCTGAATGTTTAAATGTGACAGACAACGAGTCATTAAAAGACTATAACATCATCAAGTAGGTAATTTAAAAAAAATGAAGAGATTTGTGTACATATCTATCTTCAAGAATTAGTTGTTTGAAACAAATGAAAAAACTAAATAGAAAGATCAGGTGTTTGGGCCCCACGAAATTTACAAGGCTTGATATCTCTACTACGAACGTAACTCAAAAACTGCCCAGGCAGCTCCTCTAAAAGGGCTTGAACAACAGATAATTGTCCACCTATTAACAACCACACAACCACTTAATATTAGTTTAAAACGTGCGAATCTTTGCTTTAGTAGAATTTGAGGTGCCATAATAATAAACTCACTTTGCAATTGTCTCATGGGAACAAACTGTACGATGTCTCGTGTAGCCACTCGACCTGTGCTACTCTCCAATCGATTCTCATTATCAGCATCAAGAATCTACCAAAATCCCAAATACCAAATATTATTATTATTATGTGAGAGAGACTACTCATTCCACAAAACCCCTTTGCTAAAACAATACAGTTTGTACCTCCATTTGTTTAAAATCAGCACCACCAACTCCAACTATGAGAATGGACAATGGAAGATCCGATGCCTTCACCAATGCGTTTTTGGTTTCTTCAAGGTCTGAAAGGACTCCATCCTGGCAAAGAACAGAGGCTCATTTCTTAGTAAAACATTACCAAAATAACAAAGAGATTGAATACATGTAAAATCCATCATCATCATTACCGTTATAATGAGCAGTACATAGTACTTGTTGCTGGAGGCCGAGAGAGACTCGCCAGCAATGTGCGCCGCCTTGTCGATAACTTGGCCAAACAAAGTAGGTCCTGAAAGAGAAACATTGTACAGAGCATTGGCATAGGCTGACATGATGCCTTCAACTCCTCCAACCTATTTTAAATGAGAAACATGTTTAGCTTAATCAAGAAACTGAGATGAAGTAAATGCTAATGGCTCATTTAAATTATTACCTCAAACTCATTTTCATTTAAGCTCAAGTTGAAACAGTGAGATATGGTACCATTTGGTTTCACTCCTCCAAAACCCCAAGCAGGAAAGCGCTTGTCAAAATCATAAAATTGAATGACTTCTCCAACCTCCATTATTGCCTGCAATTAGTTTAATCAGCCCATTGCATATGTTTACTACATATTTTTTCATATTGCCTAATTAGTGAGTTTATATTATTATGGTTTTCACAATACATACCCTCTGGTAAGAGTTTAACCGGCCGTAAGGATCAATGTAGTGCAAAGAGTCAGCTTGTCGAGGATTCCCATTAGAGGCTGGAAAAGAAGAAAAAAAAAATCAATGTTGGCATAAACCATACTTAAGTCAATGTGATTAGTGAGGAGAATGTATAAAAATGTTCAAAGTTTGAAACCTGTAAAATCAACAGCAACCATAAAGTTGAGCTCAAATCCACTAGAAATGTAATCAAGAAAGCTGAATTGTTGCTTCTCATTAAAATAGTCCACAAACAACTGGCCCTTAAGTACCTATAATAATATGTTGAAAATTGTTGAGAAAGTGGTGAAAGGTCTCTAGCTATAAAGAATTAAATAGTTAATAAACTTAAAATCTAATGAATAAATATATAAACACCTTTTCATGACTACTTTTCGTGGATGGCATTACAAAGTTTGTACCAATTCCTTCCTTGCAAAGTGTTTCTAGTTGTCCCACTGACTTCTGTAGTTTCCTAGAGAATTCAACTCAAAAATTTAAAATATTTTTTTGCTTCTTTCTCCCAAACTTTAAAACAATGATAAAGTAAAAAATAAAAATCAAAGAATTATTACCCAATAAGTACATGATTGCCACTGCTATTAAAATCAAAGCTCTCGATAAGCAATGGATTATCCTGTATCGATTTGAAATTTTATTAGTCAATATTTTTTAGAACAAAAGCTAGAACTAAACATTTAGCTCAAAAGCATATATAAGTTTGATGATTGAGCTTGCTTGCCTTGCTTCCAAACTGATGCATATTCAGGGATAATGGTTTCCAAATGGGGTTTAAGTTATTGTCAATTACTTCTGTCTTGCAAATTGGAATGGAGCCTCCCCTCTCAACAATTCTAGAAATTCTTAAGAAAGGATCCTATAATGAAAATAAGAAAAAAAGTGTAAAAAAAATTGAACATAGTGTGGAGTGCACACCAAATAAAAAAAGATTTCAACAAGGTGCGATATATGCAAAAATACATACACTTTTAGAAAATAAGTCTTTGTTATCCAAATTAGAACAACGGAATACTATATCAACAACACTCTTTGAAGCAATTGTTTCTTCAGCATGGACAGTGAGTGTTCCCAGGTTTCTTGAAGTACCACTCCTATGCCCATTTTTATTATGGAGATTTACTGTTAAACTCCTGCTTGGTTTAGTCACAATCTGCAGTCAATTAAAGGAAGAAACATGTTTGTATCAACATAAAGTATGACAAAAGATTTCTAATGTGAAGCCAAGTTGCTTAACAACTATACTATTAATTAAACCATTAAGTTACCTCTGAAAGAACACAATTGGCTTCTCCAAGAAAATCTTGATCTTTCAAATTCAGTGTCTAAGAGAAATAGAAGAATAAAATGTTAAAAACATCAAACTCAATTGTTATGCACTAAATAAACTTCTAAATTTAGGAAGGTCTATGGTCTATACTGAAGTAATTCAATGCTGCTAAAGTTATGAGCTGATCGTGGGTACTGCTAAAGTTATATACAATTGAAAGGTTTTAACACATGAAGTTATGATTTGCCAAATCACATACTAATTTAACTTGGTAAAGGTAAAGAGGAATAAGAATTATAAGGTTAAAATGTTAAATTTTGTTTATACAGAATAATAAAGTTGACTGACATTACAAGTAACATGTTTTGTCTGTCACCATGTGTATCATAACTCCTTAGCTTTTACTTTTTATTTTCTTCACTTCTAAATAATAAATTTATGGGATGCAGAGCTTAATTTTAAGAGTCAGATTCTAGTAATTTGCTTGAAAAAGTATATATACAGCATATTAAATAGAACAATATAATGGGCAACTTTTAATTAAAAGAAGAAATTAAAGCAAACACTAATATATATGTATACCTTTACAGGTAGATTGTGAAATTTTGTATCAACATCATACAAATGAAAACTGAAAAAAAAAACCATAAAAGGAGAAAACAAAGAAGTTAACGGAAGAAAGAGTCAGCAACAAAATATTTTTACTTAAAACTTATAACATAAAAAAAGACAGCAAAATATTCATTAAAAGCTTACATACATCAAGGGTTGCACCATCTCAAATTGGTATGTAATTGTAATTTTTTTTATCCACGTAGGGTTTAAAGTATTCAATATCACTTCTGTACGCCCTAATTCCTCCAATTCACCATTGTTCTTTTTTGCATAGACAACAGCCATTGGATCACTCTGTAACCCCAAAAAATAAAGAATAAAAAATAAGTAATAATAAAAAAGCTTTTCCGCCTAAACTATGTTTAATAAGACAACACCATCCCCCATCTTTAGTGAAATAACCTTTTTACATAGTAGAAAAAGGAGAAAAAAATTATATTTATGACATAGGATTACTATATAGATACAAAAGAAATGAGCTTTTATGTAAGCCCATTATCATCACCAGGCTTAGCTTAACTAATAAGTAATTCCAATAGGGACCATTATTAAAGCCATAAGTAGTCCAGCTTCCGAGAAGTAATTATAAATATATATATATATAATTAGTAAATAATTTTTAGGTTGGAGCATCATTACTTTTGTGTATATGAGTTTAGACAAATTTATTTTTGGCATGTGAGAAAATTATGACATAATTATGTTGTAATTATAAAAAATTATGAATAATTTATAGTATTGAAAATAAAGTTCGAACAACTAATTGCATGCATACTTATTTATTTATTTATTTATTTTTATACGTGTGTAACTAATTATTTTGAACTAAATTTCTAAAAACTAGTGAGATGCTTGCTACAATTATAATGTATACCGTCATATACAAATTTTTGGATTATAATTTTTTTATAGGCCAAAAACAAATTTGCCCCTACCGATAGGGTCAAAAGTGAGACCCAACCTAAATTTTTTTCTATATATAAATGTATATCTTCTATATAAAAAGTGTGCATTTAACCGTTTTTCATAATTCTACTAATTTTTTTTAACTTTAACAAAATATATCTTTAAAACTTATTAAAAATAGATATTTAATAATTATATTAATATAAATTTAAATATTATAAAATATCATTATTATAATAATATATAATATAAAATTAGATATTTAATAATTATATTAATATAAATTAAAAAATTATTATTATAATAATATATAATACATAATTTTAATTTTTATTAAAAAATTATAATTTATATTTAAAAAGAAAACATGTTATTATATATATTTATATTAAATATCAATAAACATTATAAACACATTATATATAAATATTGTGTGATATTATCTTATTAATAAACAAGTTCTTCTCCAAAATTATTTATTTATTTATTTAAAATTTACATATAACAATTATAAAATTTTTATAAAAATCCTTCAAGGACTATTGACGTATATAATAAGAAATATGTTTACCTTGGAAGTGATGTCACGATCAATTAAGTTAGAAGCCGCCATAGATAACTGTAGCACAAATTTGAGATATGTACGTATGAATAAATTCTAAGGAAAATCACGATTAGAACGTAATTAATATATTAAAAAAAACATAAGCAGATAAAAAATTATGCCATGCGAATAACTTTCATGAAAAATTACTTTAATAAAGAACCAGTAATTGCGAATTATTCTCAAGCAAAACTATGGAATAAAATATAACAAAATTAGTTATAATTAAGCCCAAAATCGATCTATTGTTTCTAATCAAAATTAGTTAACAAGTACAAAAAAAACATTATTATGCCTCTCTCTGTTGGTTGGTATAGTCTACAAATTATATATTATTATTATTATTATTATGTCGAATTGTTTGTAGCTAGTCTTCCCTGATGTACAACAATTAAGCCCAAAGTAATTGTCCTATAATTAAGCCAAACTTTAGTAGAAAATTGACATAACAACGAAATAACATTACAATTTTAGTTTCATTAAAGTTAATATCTTTGATAAAAGAGAGAAGTTTTCAATTTTATAGTTTTGAATATAATTATTTATGATTTATAGAAGGTTTCTATAATTATTTATTAGTTTAAAAAATAATGTTGAATAATTTTATTATTACTTTGTATTATTTTAATATACAATTATTTTTTAATTATCTTTATTTCTTACTTTTGGCACATGTATACGTGATTTTTAGGTCAATTAATTATTGATAGCACTTGGTTGGTGAAAAACTCTTTGGACTCTTTTATTGTCTTAACTTCTGGGGATTATCGGATGACTTTTGTGATGCATAATGAATTAGTTTAGACAATAAAAAAAAATCTTCCTCATATATATCTCTTTCTAATGTTTAATTATCTGACTAAAAAAAACTTATATAGCATGGAATTAATAATTAGCATGAAAGTATTTACATATATCCTACAAAAAAAATAATCTTTTTTTTTTATATTCTATTCAATATTTTAAGACTTTAGCTAATTCAATTGCTTGATTATTAAAAAAAGAAGTTAAAACTAAAAGATTCTTTTATAATAGCAGTTCCGAATATAAATAATTATTTGGCTAAATTCACTCTTTTAATTAGTATTACTTTGACAAGTCAATAAAATATATATAGATTCAAACATTCTGATCTTGTTCAGCAATTAATCTATCTTTCTAGCTTTTCAAAAAATAAATAAAAAAATCTGTCTTTGTCCAGTCTAACTTTAACAGTACGTATAATTTTATTATGTATATTTGATATTGCTAAGGTACAAATCTTTTAAAAACCATCAATATAGTTTTACAAACTTTAAATACCATTAGATTAGTGTTTCTGAGTGTGTAAATATATTTATAAAGTAAATGGTGAAAATAAATTATTTTATAAAATAATATTCTTATAGATAACAGACAATTTTGGATATTTAGAAATGCTATTGTCTAAAATTCATAATTAACCATGAGTATTGCTGACGGTGACTAGTGATAACAATAATGTGACATACATGTACTTATTCGTATAATTCAATTTTTTTTATCGGGAGATTCTATATATATTTTAATTTAATAAGTATTATGGGGTGTCGCTGACTAATAATAAAATAACACCTCATGTGGTGTGTTGAGCAAGATGCCAAATAGTAATACTCATTAACTATACACTAAGCTATATATTTATATAAGAGGAGTGGTACCGTGAACATCATATTTAAATCTCTTAGTCATAAAAAACATATATATCAGAGTATTTTTTTTTCTAATTTTATTTCATAGCGGTGTTCGCTGTAGTTACAATATTCTTCTTGCAAATTTTCAAAAATTTACGAATAGTTTACGGTGTCAAAAACAAAATTCTTGATATTATTGATAATCCAGTTTACTATGCGTTTTCGAACAAATAAAAATATATTTTTAGAATTGTAAACTATTCAGAATTTTTCGAAAATTTATAGAAAAGATGTTGTAACTACAACTAATACTGTAGGAAAAAAATTGAAATATTCCCGCATATATTTTCGGAGGAGAAGATTAACTAAGAGGAGGGTGAAATAGAAAGTTGTACTCGTCATATAGATATGACCATAGTCATATATATATTTACTTACCTCAAGTTGCGTAAAGAGGGGATGAACACAACGAGAGCTATAGAAGAAATCTACGGCATCATTGGGACCTTGGGCGCCACTGGTATTGCAATTGGCTGCCATGGCCTGCTCAAGGGGCCTCTCTTGGCCCCCACCTACCCCCTCTTTCCCTCCTTTCATGTCCGAATAACAACCTCCCATATCTTAATTTCTTTTTTCTTCCTCAAAAAAATCTCTTTCCCTCCCTGGCTCTCAATCGATTTTTTCTTTTTCTGTTTGTTAATAAAGCATATATAAGTGAAAAACTAAAGAAAAGAAACCAAATATATATGCATGGAAACTGTGCTAATTAATGTAGTATATATATATATATACGGCATGATACGACGCGTTAATAATTCTATATACAAGAATATGTTTGTATAATTGGCAAAGCAAAAATCTAAACTACGTACAAAAGAAGAATATATAGGAAAATTCCGTTTCAATACTAGGTTCCCTTAGACCATACCAGAAAACGAAAAGGAGAAATGAAAGCAACTCTATTAATATATACACACACACAATAACATTCAAAATATTAGTTGATTTGTTATAAAATCATTATATATATATTTGTATACTGGAATCTGGATAGAGAATACGTACTGCAACCTCATGAAAAGGAGATTTCAGAGAAGTTGTTATGAAATGTGAAAGAAAAAAAGAAACCTTGGGTGTACGCAATACAATACACGTCAAGACACGTCCATAATGACTAAGCAGCTTCATTATCCAATAAAGTTCAAATTTTAGATAATATATATTTATTTATATCTACTATAATAATAATAATAATAATAATAATAATAATAATAATAATAGAAAGAACCATTTATATATATATATATATATAAAAGAGAGCTTCAATGGAAATGACGTGGCACTCTAAAATTACTCAAAACTATTTTTTCTATTTTCTCCTTTAATCTAATTTTTTTATTCATTTTTATTATTAATAACTATTTTTTCTATTTTCTCCTTAAATCTAATTTTTTTATTCATTTTTATTATTAATTATTTAAACTTTATTTTTTTAAATATTTAAATAACATATTTTTTTAATCTATATAAAAATGAGAACTTCAAGAAGATGATGTGTCACTCTAAAATTACTCCAAACTATTTTTTCTATTTTCTCCTTTAATCTAATTTTTTTATTCATTTTTATTATTAATTATTTAAACTTTATTTTTTAAAATATTTAAATAAGATATTTTTTTAAGGGTTTATACCTTTTTGCACAACAACAAAAATCACTATTACCGGCGGAGGAGCCTGCTGGTAATACATGGTATATCCGCCGGTATTTGTTATTACCGGCGGAGTTCCGCCGGTAAAGTCCCGCCATTAATAAACGGTCGGTATTATCACCATTACCGACCGTTTGACACCACCCGCCGGTATTTCACTATTACCGGCGGATTAATAGAGGCGGGAGTCCGCCGGTGATGTGCAACGCTGACACCGTTTTTGATTGGTTTATTACCGGCAGGTTCCGCCGGTATTAATCCGCCGGTATTTAAATACTAATATTAAAATAAAACAATTAATTTTATTTTATTTTTTAATAAATATACATATAATACTTATTTAAAAATAATAATATTTAACATATATTATAATTAATAACACAATTAATATTCATCAAACAAAACTAACATTGTAATTAATCATAAAATTAAAATAAGAAAATACAAATTGTCTCATTTTAATTACATATAAAGTAATTATAACATAAACATAATAAAATTTCAATTGTCTTAATATAATTAAAAAACATAATCTAATTATTATTGTTTTGATCAGGCCAACTTGGTGTAAAATACTCATTAAGATCAATATCTTGATCACTAGTATTAGGGCGCGGCAACGGTGGTGAAGCAAACTGTGGTGCTTGTGTAGAGTGATGCTGCGAAGATGATCTAAATTGTCGAGCATGTGGTCGCGGTGAGGGAGACTGATGCAAAAAACTCTCAAACTGACCATACCTCGGCTGTTGCGACGGACTCACAAATTGACCATACATCTGCTGTGGATGCTGCTGCTGCAATGAATCCCCGAAGTCACGACGCCTAGGATGTGATGTCTGAGATCCGGTAGCGACGTCGGGGTAATATAAAGGAGGGGACTGGGAGGAACGTCCGTACGTGTTTGGATAATTCTGTTGAGGTGGATACACATGTTGTTGTTGTTGTGGCATTGACCAAGGAGGTGGACTTTGAGAAGATATACCACCTTCAGGTTGTGATGGTAAATATCGTTGGAGAAGGCTTTCAAACCGCGACTCAGTTTCTGTACTGGTATGCTGAGGATTACCAGATGGACCTTGTTGAGATTTCAACATCCGGATCTCTTCACGCATTGACTTAATTATTCCTGCCATAGTAGCAATGTCTTCCCGAGGTTGGGCCTGTGACTGACTTTGACTTGTGGAGCTAGAAGCTGATTTTTCCCTTTACCTTTGCTGTAACTCCTCTTTGAAAGTCAGACCTCTCCCCAAGTACTTTACTCATAATCTCGTACTGATCGATCGACGAGGATTCAGCAGCAGATCCAGTTTCAGATCCCTCCGTCGGTCCTTGAGACTGGCTTTGAAGTCGTGCCCTCTCAAGCTCTTCCGTCATTTTTTCCTGTTCATAAAAAGTGTTAGAAACACATCAGTAACATAGTTTAATGAAAATAATAACACAAAAGTATAAACTTACAAAAGTTTCTCGAGCTGTGTCGTTGACAAAAACTTTTGTCGATTTTCTCAAATGGCTATCTTTCCAAGTATCAATAACATGTTCATCAGGGTTCGCCTATACAAATTTAGAGATAGGAAGTTAGAATGTAAAATTTTGTTAAATTAAATTAATATTTTTACTTACAAATTGGTGACGCTTAGCCGCCATCGATTTTGTGCCTTGCGTCGATGTATACTTCATTTCTTTTCTGTTTTTCTTGTTTTGGTTGGATCGCGCGATAAATTTTGGGCTAAAAAACAACTGAACAATATCTTTCCAACTCTCCTTGGAGCAATGGTCAGGTGGGGCAACTAAAACACTCTGCAAATCTTCCGGATTAGAGTAATATTTTTTGAAGTGAGTATGTCTGATGTTCTTTCTCTCAGAATATCTTTTGCGCATCTCTGTGTAGATAATTTTCATAACTCTCTCGGGTTCTGGATGACCATCAACATTATAAAAATACTACATTAAAAATAACATGTGTAGTTTAGTTTGTAAATGATTTCTACATTAAAAATTATACCACAAGACTTGTTCTAAATTTGTACATTCATCCTATGTACGACTTGTTCCTTAAATTGTTGAGGTACATCAGCGAAATCCAAGTAATGTCCTGGCAACGACAAAGTGACTTGGAGGCCTATCTCGCGGACAAAAGCTTGGTCCTCCAAGCCAACCACTTTGTCCGTCCTAGGATCAAGCTGAAGATCTAGTGGTTTCCTGGCATTTCGCCGTCGAATTTCAAGTGGCTTCGAATTAGCCAGGCCACGACCCTTTCTTCTCGGCACTTCAGCTATCCACATTTTCAAGAATAACCAAAATGTGAAATATTAATATTATATTTAAACATTCGTTGAGCTTGACTTTCAAGCTATGAGCAAAATTTGAAAATTATTATTAACCTGACTCGCAGGAAGACGGTACTCTACTAGGATCTGGCGGGTCTAGACCTCCACCATCTCCGCCATGAGAGGTGGCTATATCTGCTGACATTGTACTTAGGAACAAAAATGATTAGTTAGTATTAAATTGTTAGTTAGTATCAAATATCACCAATGGAAATGAACATCATGATTACAAGTCTCATATATTATATTTTAAACAATTGTCATTATTACAAAAATATTAAAACTAAGTAGAATAATCACTATCACTTTCATCATTAATTAAATTAACATCAATCGGAGACACATGATTAACATCATCTTCACAAATATCAACTAGCAATTCATCTTCTTCATGGACTTCTTCTTCTTCGCCTAAGTCGTCATTTATAAAATTTTCATCTAATTGATCAGCAGGTGAATTTTGTATAGTGCCAATATATGTTTCCTCCATATCTGTAACATTTATAGTCCTCGAACATAGTTGCCTGAAAAAACTACATAGTTCAGAAATGGTGGTCGATATATCTTTTGGGAGAAACTTACGAACACCCACAGACAATAATCGTTGCATTATAACATGACAATCGTGGGATTTCAACCCAATGATATTTGTTTCATTCTCTATTACTTTTTTCTTCAAATTTGAACAAAAGCCATCTGGAAATTTCACTTCTTTAATAAATTGACAAAATTGTTGTCTCTGATCAGGAGTTAACACGTAAGAAGCATGCGGCTTCATCAACTTTCCACTCTCATCTTCATAAATCCACAATGATTCCCTTACTCCCATCTTCTTCAAATCATATCTTGCATTAGTGGTGTCCTTAGACTTATCATTGTCCAAGATTATGCCGAGGAGACTATCACACACATTTTTTTCGACATGCATGACATCAATGTTATGTTTTAAAATGTTTGTACTCCAATAATCAAGCTCGTAGAAGATGCTTTTTTTCCTCCAATTTCTATCTTCCGCAACTCTTCTACGTTTGACACCTCCAAACTGCAAGTGTTTTCCAGGAACTTGGGGTGGAAGGTTGTTCACTTGTTCTAATATTTCCTCACAAGTAAATAGTTTCGGAGGACGTCTTCTCTCAATTTGTCCATCGAACTCAGTGTTCCTTCTCATTCGATGTGTACTAGGCAAGAATCTTCTGTGACCAACATATGATGTCTTACCGATCACTCGAATGGAAGATGTGTCTTCATTACATGTAGGACAAGCTTTGTATCCCTGACCACTCCATCCAGACAAACTACTTCGAGCTGGAAAATCATTGACTGTCCATAAAAGAGCTGCGCGCAGCTTGAACATAGTGTTGGTCGTACTATCTCTCGTAACAACTCCGTTAGCCCACAACTCCTTCAACTCATCCACCAATGGTCTTAGAAATACATCTATGTCCTTACCCGGTGATTTTGGACCAGGAATAATGATGGCCAGCATCAAATTGTTGTCTTTCATACATAACCAAGGTGGAAGATTATAGTTCGCCAACACCACAGGCCACATGCTGTATGCCAGGTTCATGTTGCCAAATGGATTAAATCCATCAGCAGCTAAGCCTAAACGGACATTCCTAGGATCACTTGCAAATCCAGGATGATTGACGTCAAAGTTCTTCCACGCCGTCCCATCCACCGGGTGTCGCATCACTCCATCATCTTTCGATTTCCCAGTGTGGTGCCATAGCATGTCCTTCGCTGTAAGCCTTGAGCTGTATAGTCTTTTCAACCGGGGTGTCAATGGAAAGTAACGCATCACCTTATGCGGCACCTTTTTTCCTTTAGTTTTTTCAAAAGTCACCCATCGACTAGTTCCACAAACTGGACATTCCTCTTTGTTTGCATGCTCTTTGTAAAATAAACAGCAATCATATTGGCACACATGAATCGACTCGTATCCCAACCCTAATTTCTTCAATCTCTTTTTAGCCTCGTAGTACGTTGATGGAATTTTATTTTCCTTCGGAAAGGAAATCTTTAACAACTTCAATAATTCATCGAATATGTTGTTAGGAATCTTCCCTCTAACTTTCAAATGTAATAGCTTAGCTAAGAAGTTAAGGGAAGAAATCCAATCACAACCAGGATACAGCTCAGCTTCAATCTCCTCAAATAACTCGTCGTAATATTGACTTGCGCCACTATTGTCTACTTGCTCAATTGTCGGTAAGAGGAAGTCCTCCACTATGGGAATCATCTCGTCAACTTCATCATCATCAACTACATCAACAACATCTAGTTCTGCTTCCCCATGATAAATCCACCTCTCATAACCTTGATAAAACCCCCAATCGAATACATGTGCTTCGACAACAGGTAAAATTTCAAGCCTATTATTTATGCATCTGACACACGGACACCTAATTCTTCCATCAGAATCCTTATATTCCGAGGCCATCCTCAAAAATGATTGTAGACCATTCCAATATTCCTGACAAGCACGATTTCTCAATGTTGTCAAAGTCTTGTCAATCGCCATCTAGAGTGTTACAAGAATCTGTGAGTTTTAGTAATGTGAAAAGGAATGTATAACAAAAAAATTTGTTATCATTTTTTAAATCTTATGCAATATTATAATATTTTATGATGTTTTATTATAAAATGTTATTCAAATTAAAAAAAACAATTCATTCATTATTTTATTGTTAATACTTTAAACTTATCATTTCTGTATCGATATTCCTATAATTGATGGTTGTGGTCAACAACCATCAATCATAAGCATACCGGGACAGAAAAAATAAATTATTATAAGATAGTAATTTTTAATAATTTATTTTTTCTGCAACATTAATTATTAAATTAAATAATTAATAATATTAACTATTTAATTAATCATTATTAATTTTTAAGATTTGTATTAAATTAGATAAAATTATTCAATTAGATAATGTTATTTAATAAAAAATAAATTATTATAAGATATGTAGTAATATTTAATTAATCATTATTAATTGTAAAAAAATTTATTACTATAAAATTTTCAATTTCTATATTAAAATAATTTAATAATAGTTAATATTATTAATTATGTAACATTAATTATTACATTAATTAATTAATAATATTAACTATTTAAGTGATCATTATTAATTTTTAAGATTTGTATTAAATTAGATAAAATTATTCAATTAGATAATGTTATTTAATAAAAAATAAATTATTATAAGATATGTAGTAATTTTTAATTAATCATTATTACTTGTAAAAACTTTTATTAAATAAAATTTTCAATTTCTATATTCAAATAATTTAATAATAGTTAATATCAGATAATAATATTCAATAAATAAATTAAAATAATTTCTTATTTATTTAATTAATCATTATTAATTTTAAAGACTTATTAAATTAAATTATTTAATTAAATAATGTTGAATCAAAATTTTATTATTTAATTAATTAAAAAATTAAAAAATAAATTTTTATAAGATATGTAATAATTTTTAATTAATCATTATTAATTGTAAAAAAATTTATTACTATAAAATTTTCAATTTCTATATTAAAATAATTTAATAATAGTTAATATTATTAATTATGTAACATTAATTATTAAATTAAATAATTAATAATATTAACTATTTAAGTGATCATTATTAATTTTTAAGATTTGTATTAAATTAGATAAAATTATTCAATTAGATAATGTTATTTAATAAAAAATAAATTTTTATAAGATATGTAGTAATATTTAATTAATCATTATTAATTGTAAAAAAATTTATTACTATAAAATTTTCAATTTCTATATTAAAATAATTTAATAATAGTTAATATTATTAATTATGTAACATTAATTATTAAATTAATTAATTAATAATATTAACTATTTAAGTGATCATTATTAATTTTTAAGATTTGTATTAAATTAGATAAAATTATTCAATTAGATAATGTTATTTAATAAAAAATAAATTATTATAATATATGTAGTAATTTTTAATTAATCATTATTAATTGTAAAAACTTTTATTAAATAAAATTTTCAATTTCTATATTCAAATAATTTAATAATAGTTAATATTATTAATTATGTAACATTAATTATTAAATTAAATAATTAATAATATTAACTATTTAAGTAACATCAATAATTTATTATTTAAAGAAAATTTTATATTCCACCTTTTTCAAAATTGTGTGTTGTTAACTTCGAAAATTTTAGTTTTATTTTTTGTTGATATCAATTTTGAGTTATTTCCTACAAAATTTTAAATTATTTGTACATTATTAAAAAAGAGTTTTATTCTACAAGTTAGGCTATCTCAAATGGTTGAGTGTCTGAGAATATTATCAAACTTATATATGCAAATCTAAAAGACTAAAACATCATTATCAAGTTTCTCTTTCATTCATAATAATTAACCATTAATATATTCATGTCATTATCAAGCTTAGCAGAATAAACAGCGGCCAAGCACGAACTGTAAATTGTATAAAAAACATATTATCAATGCTTTTTTTTTTTTTTTTATAAAAATCCCAGTCAAATACTATAAAATAATTTATTTTATAAAAAATAGAATAAACAAACAAACAGAGTAAACAAAAAGAGTAAATAGACAAACAGACTATTTATCCAAACAGAGTAAACAAAGATACATACTTGCCAAAAACCTCAAAGAACCTTCAAACCCCAACACTGTAAAACCTTCAAACCCCAACACTGTAAACGATCCAAGTCTGAAATAAAAATACATACACACAATCAATTTTGATAAATCCATAAATAATTAAATTTTTTTTTTTAATTCTTTTCTTAAATTTTACCGAACATATATGTTCAAATGAGGTATTCTGCTCAAATTAAAAAAAATGGTTGATGTGTAATGGTGGGCTCTTAAATATAAGTGGGAAATAAAAATTAAATGAAATAATCAATTAGATAAAGTAAAATATGGCTGTATTTGTTTTTTTAAAACCGATAAAGGCATTTTAAAACCGATAAAGGCATTTTTCTTTCTACATGATTTTTCTTCACCAATGTTTTGACTACTCCCTTTTACCATTTATTTGCTGTACATTTTACCATTTATTTGCTGTACAGGAAACACATCCTTCGGATAATGTCATATAAGATGGTGCAGGAATTATTGTTTTTTGATGCGATTCTAGTTACCTCAATTGAAGAGTAAACCCAGCTTTCGAATTTCTCGCGCAATTTATCTAAGTTGCAGTCCCGATTGACCACCGGTTTAGCTTGATCCCTTTCCTACAAAATCAGAAAGAGAGAACATAAATCACCTACCACAATGCAGAAAAGGGTTAATTTCAGTTTCATAATTTCAGAAAGAGAACATAATTTCAGTTTCATAAGCATAGAAGATTAGGAAGTTTTGAACAAATCTAGAAAACAGAATTAAGGCTGCTCGCTAACGAACACAATGAAACACGTTCACATACACTTTTACTAACTGGGGAGGACAATGAAATTAAATGATCGAGTAACAACGAAACAAGAAATGAGCAACAGTACCCTTTGATTCCAGAAACTACTCGACATTAGGTATGCGAAAAAGAATACATACCTGAACTGAGATGGTATGTGGCGGCCGGTGGGTGAGATGTGGCGGCTCGTGGGATTGAGACGATATGAGCAAAAAAAAATGTTTGAATGAGGGAGAGAAACGGGTGAGGGAGACAATGGGGTGGGGAAAAATCTTTACAGAAATTATAACAGTATTACCGGCGGGTCTCCGCCGGTATTACCCGCCGGTAATAAAACATCACTGGCGGCTCCGCCGGTATTACCCGCCGGTAATACAATATCACCGGCGGAATCCGCCGGTATTATCCCGCCGGTAATACAACATACCGGCGGGTCCGCCGGTATTACTCCGTCGGTAATATAAAATACCAGCGGGTCCGCCGGTATTGCCCCGCCGGAATATACCATTACCAGCGGGATCCGCCGGTAAAATACTTGCCGATATTAAATTTGAAACCAGTCTCCGGCATTTGTATTAGCGGCGGACCCAGTACTCCGCCGCTAATATTCTTCACAGTACCGGCGGAATAACTCTGCCGGTAATATTTCCGCCTCTAAAAACTATTTTTCTTGTAGTGTTGGACCCTGTGTTTTTTTCTATTACCTATTTGGACCCTGTGTTTTAACAAATTACTTTTTGGACCCTATGTTTTGTAAAATGATTAAAATAGAACCCTAAACCTGATTTTGGCCAATGTTTTCTCAACTAAAATCACAAATAATTTACCAAACTAATAATTCATAACAAAAATAAAATCATTCTGCTTAAAAGCTGTGTTGTTATATTCAATTTTTTCTTCATCAAAATTGAGTTTAGGGTTCTATTTTAACAATTTTACAAAACATAGGGTCCAAAAAGTAATTTTTCAAAACACAGGGTCCAAACAGGTAATGAGGAAAAATACAGGGTCCAAAAAAGTATAAACCTATTTTTTAATTAAATACCTAATAAACTAAACAAATAATAAAATAAAACAAAAACTACATTAAACGTTTTTTTTAGATATTTTTTGAATTAAATACCTAATAAACTAACAAAAAATAAAATAATAAAAAAACTACAAATATATACTACATAATATACTAATAAAATAAAAATTTTGAAGCAGGATAAAAGATCATGTGGTGTGGTGATATATAGTTAGTTTGGAAAAAACATAAACACTCTATTATGTTAATCTATATCTATATATTATGAGTAATCTATATATAATAATAAATAAATAAATAATCTATCTATTTTTATTTATAACCTGTTGACAAAATACGAGATCCAAATGTCAATTTTTAACAATAAATTATCTAAATAAGTAAACACAAGGTCTACGAGTTAATTTAAAAAAAAATAAAGGGTCCAAACGGGTAATCGGCTAAAATACAAAGTTCAAAATGGTGTGAACCCTTAAGTAAAACATAAATTATATATATTTATATAATTTACTTTCTATAATTTTTTTTTAACACTTTGAATAAATACATAGTCCAAAGGTTAGTTTTTAAAAATAAAGAGTTAAAACGAGTAATCGGCCAAAGTATTGCGTTCAGATAACCGATCTATCTATTCCTATTTTTAACATTTTGACAAAACTTGAGGTCCACAAGTTAATTTTTAAAAATAAAAGTCCTAACGAGTAATCGGCTAAAATACAAGGTTCAAAATGATGTGAACCCTTTCAAAAAACATAAATTATATATAATTTTTAACCTTTTGAATAAATATATGGTCCAAATGTTAAGCTAAAATACAAGGTTCAAAATGATGTGAACCCTTACAAAAAACATAAATTATATATAATTTAATTTTTATAAATAATTTTTAACCTTTTGAATAAATATATGGTCCAAATGTTAAATTATAAAAATAAAGGGTCAAAGTGGGTAATCGGCCAAAATACAATGTTCAAATAATCGATATATCCAATCCTATATTTAACCTTTTGACAAAACACAAGTTCTAAAAGTTAATTTTTTAAAACTTAGGGTTCAAACGGGTAATCGTCCAAAATAAGTCTTACACAAAACATAAATTTCCATATACATAATTTAGATTGTTTATAAAAAAAATTACGTAAAGCGTATAATAATGATAATAATAATAAAAAATAAAAGTACATGTACAACAATTTTTTTGAACTTTGTTTTCGGTATTTTAATTATTCAGAATTTTTCAAAAACTTGCAAGAGGTTTGATATACAATGGACACTATTATGAAAAAAAATTGTGGTCAATACGCCCTCACGTGTCCATATAAAGAACATGTTGTACGAGTAGGGTGAAAAAAAATCCATATCGTAGCAATCTCCTAAAAGTATTTTAAAATATGTATATTTTGTAATAATTACAAAAGACTGCGCGAAGCGCGGTTATGTTTTCTAGTTATATTATATTTGCACTCCAAAATATATATAGGCAATTATTGCCAGCATTTTTCGTCAACTTAATTATGAACAATTAAACAATCAAATAGGAAGAAAATAAAAGAAAAAGATTTTTACTTGGTTCAGCAGTTAAAATCTGTCAATGTCTACGAGTCACTTTTATTAGAGTTTGTGTTAAAACTTCAAGAAAGAGCAATTATCACAAAGCGTTTTTTAGTACAATAATATCCCTCCCTCCAAATGACTAAATTTAGCTATTTATAGACCTGATTACAAGAATATATTCCCACAAATTTAGGAAAGTTACAACATAATATTCAATTTTAAATTCAACTGAATATTTGAAAAACAATACAATTTAAATGCATTATTTAAATAAATATCCCATAAAAATAGAGATTCAATACACGGTTTAACCTAATCCCAAAGAAATAAAGACTTCCTAACAACTTTTCCATGTGTAAGTTTAACGCGTCTTTGAGCCTAATCACTGCCTCAACGTGCTTTCGAGATCATCCAAAGCCTTGAGCTCACTATTCTAGTTATCACCATCTCCTTGCTTGTTTAGTCGTTCGAACACATCTCTTGGAGGAGAATGACGCTCTCGACTCTGCAACTCATGCTCGAGCGCTAAAGATGTAGCTAAGGAACCTCGTGAACATTTGTACAAGTATAATGCTAACACTTGTTAATCATGAGCTTAGTCTTTACGAGCCTACATTTTGAGGCTTCTTATTTATTCTTGAAATTTGAGTGTAACACTTTGCCCCCTCAAAAGTATTGGTTCGAATCCTATGAGAAGGAAACTTTTGAACTCCACTTCCGGGAAACGTGCACACTCGAGTGTGGACACATGTCATTATGGGATTGCATATTGAGAGTATTCAAGTACTCTCTTTCTACACACGTCTTTTCAACTCCTTTTCTTGAATTAATTATATGATAATATCAAGAAAACTCCTTATTCATTCATGAAAATGTGATATTGTATTAGTCTGAGATAATTAAGATCATATATAATGAATAAAATAGTCAATAACATATTAAAGTAAGAAATCTTTAATAAATGGTTACTAGTGCGATTTACTAAGCTTACGGGATGCAAGTGATCTAGATTTAGATTACTGATGTGAATAGACATCTTAGTAAATGTGATGTATATAATAGAGATTATATATGACATGACCGATAAGAATTAATTATGTTTATAAACTTGTCGTTTGACATAAAGATTTGATTCTTATCATAATAGATGATCATTTGTAGATCAGTCTAAATCCTGAGTATTCATGAACTCCTATTTGTGTTTATTGGATCTTTTCACTCGTTAATGTTTCTTAGTATAACGAGGCTAATGACTTTTGTTTTGGAGATTCGATATCATGAATGACTGGGAACATGAATTACAATAATAGAATCCATACTTTCCAAACAGATCGAATATTGGTTCCCATAAGGGTTAATTCTGGAACTGAATAGTTATTGAGCTCAAATCTATAATTTGATTATAGATTAATTATTTGCTAGTGAATTAATGGTACTTAAGGATCAAGAGGTAATTAGAAGGGTAAAACGGTAATCTTGACCAGCTCTAATTAACGAACTAATAAATGGAAGACATAACTATACATTTATTGATTATATCAATGGACTACAAGAGAAAACTCTGTAAATATAATTCTATATATACTTAGAGTGCAATTCCATATTTATAGTGGTGTAATCATGGAATTAATAAATAAGATTATTGGATTAAAGAGTTTGATTAATAGTCTGGTTTATTGGAGCTTGATATTATAGGTCCATGGTCCCCTAATCATCTCTGTCCTACACTGTCAAGGATAAGGATGTCAAAATAAAGATTTGTAGAGAGAAGGACTTAATTGCAAATGAATTAATTTTTCAGGGCAGTGAAATTATTATGTGATAGTTATGGACAATTGATTAATTATGAATTAATTAATTATTTAACTTTATTGTTTTTATTTTGAAAAACTATAGGTTAAAATAAATATTAATCTTGTTTGGATTAATATATAAAGAGATATTAATAATTATCTTATTTAGAATAAGATGTTTATTTAATTATTTAAAATTGATTTTTAAGATAAAATAACCCTAATGTGGCTCACGCCACTCACTGTATTGCACAGTGAGTTCTATCCCTGGGATTTGAATTTTGAATTTCAAATAATTTATTTATTTAATTATTTTTTTAAATATGATTTAAATGAAATAATTAAATAAGGTTATAACAGATTAGTTTTATTTTAATAAATAAAGATTAATTAAGTTGTTTAATTATCTTTGTAAACCTAAAAAATAAGATTATTGTTTAACACAGACTCTCTCTCAGAAACAGAAGCGATATAGTTTTCCTAAACTTGAAAACTATTCAATTCCTTTTCTCTCTATCAAACCTCTCTAGATCTCATGTGTTGAGTACATTTAGAGAGTCATAAATCAACCTTTTAAATCCTACGTGTCCACACATGTCCTTGTGTGTTTGATGGCTGGTCTGGAAGATCAAGGTGTGAGTCTTCAAAACTTGGATAGGAAAATCGTTGATTTTATACAAAAAGATTCAAGGACACTTGATAGACTACAAGAGGTAATCCCTAATCTGATTGTATGTGATTTAATGTATATATATATATATTTGTGTATGATCTTGGCTGGTATTAATAATTATTAAAAATGGCCAATTCCATGCTGCGCATATTTGATTTGCTATTTTAATACCAATAATTGGTACCAGAGCAGTCTATATATATATATTAAATGATGTGTGGGTTTCTTGCATTTATTCTATGTATGTTGATATGTATATTGAATGGATGGATATGTTTCTTGAATGTATGGTTGAATGTTGGATCGTTAATTATATGATGTTATTGGGTTAGGAATTTGAGTTCCTAAATCTCGTGTAAGCCATAAAGGACATAGGATTTTTTGTAAATTTTATTTTTGAAATATGTAATTTAAAAAAATCTGCACACAAAGAAAAGGAGGACTCGAGCCCCCAGCCAAGCCAGTGGGTCGAGCCCTCCTCAGCTAGCAGCGCGCATCGCCTAGGCTAGCCCTAGGCTCACGAGCGCATTGCCCTAACGAGCTCCCTGCTCGCGCGTGCATGCCACTTGCACCATGCACCAGCCCCGAGCCTGCCTCCTATGTCGTTGGTGTGCCGCACCCCTGCGCCCTTGCTGCTGAGTCCCTGCACTAGCCACCATGCATAGGCCACTTGAGCCTTGGCTCATGCCCTTGTGTCGCCGGTCCTAACCATAGGGCACCACACTTGGTGCCCAAAACTATAGATCCTAATTTTGTGGATAATTCTTTTATTTTATTAAGATTTTAAATTATTTGAATTAAAAAGTTTAATTATCTTATTTTATTTTTATTAGAAAAATAAAATATCTTTTAGTTGATTAAGATTTTATCTTAAGTTTAAATAATTATTTGAATTTGATTATTTAATTATTTAAATTCAAATAAATTAAAAAGATGACAAAAATAGTTATTTAATTAAAAGTTATTTTTAATTAAATAAATTAATTGGAAAGTTAGTTCTAATTAATTAGTTGGGCCTAACAAATTCCTAAAGATTTGCAATAAAACCTAAAAGAGAGGAGATGCATTCTTGGAGTCTTGAAAACAAATCATAGGCTATTTTGAAATTTTATTTCTATTTTTTCAAAGGTTGTAAATTTAGAAATACCCAATAGTACTCGGTTCATCATTTATTGTTTATTTATTGTATTAATTTAAATAAATATTTGATTGATAACATGATCATACATTAGTCAATTAAATGCCATTCATGAAACCCCACACATTTTTTTTTTCATTAATCATGCATCTTTTAGAAACATGATTATTTAGGATTGTCCTAATTGTTTATGTGAATTGTTTTGGAGAAATCAACTGCATGTAAACTACTAAGTATTAAATTAGTTAAAACTTGGTAACTCACACTATAATAAAGGCAATAGTTATTATAGGTCTTTAAGATAACCAACTTTATTTAAAAAGTATTTTAGTAAAGTTAGATGAATATAATGGGTAATTATTTATATCACATTAATTGTAAAAATAGACTCTTTTATCATTAAATGTATTTTGTAATTAATTACATTCATAGGTTATTAATAAACTAGTGACTAATTTGAAATTAATTGATTAGTTTAATAAAACACATTATTTCTAAAATAGTAAGTGAGAGAAGGTGAACATCTTAATGTGACCTATGATCTCCATTATTAGTACAACACCATGAGATATGAATAGGGCCTCGAGGCGGCTTTGTTTTCGTCCCCCTAACGAATGTTTCTAGACATATTAATACTAGTGTTGAATTCTTACAAAGATATGAATGAGTGATGCATTTTAGGCTTGACCCACCCTAAGACGACACTCTCTAAGTTAAGTCACGAATTCTGAAATAATGGGTTACACTTACAAATATGCAATTAAGCTTTTGCAGTGGATAATTGCATCTTGATCAAACCAACGATACTTTATTTTTAAAAGAGAATATAAAGAGTTATTTTGAGTTTTAAATTATAAAGATAAGATTGTCTTATAAGATATTTGAATTTAACTTGACCGACCCTAAGGCGACACTTTATTTGTTGGGTAGTTTTATCGTGGAAAAGTAAATGTTTATTCATGTGTTTTAATTATTATATTCATGCATCATATTTACTTTCCGATGAATTAAATTAGTTAATTATCTTTATAAACCTAAAAAGAAGGTTATTATTTAACACAGACTCTTTCTCATAAACAGAAACGATATAGTTTTCCTAAACCTGAAAGCTATTCAATTCCTCTTCTCTCTATCAAACATCTCTAGATCTCATGTGTTGAGTATATCTAGAGAGTCATAAATCAACCTGTTGAATCCTAGGTGCCCACACATTTCCTTGTGTGTTTGAGGAATGGTCTAGAAGATCAATGTGTGAGTCTTCAGAACTTGGATAGGAAGATAATTGATTTTATACAAAAAGGTTCGAGAACACTTGATAGACTACAAGATGTAATCTCTAATCTGATTGTATGTGATTTAATATATATGTATATATATATGTGTGTGTGTGTATGATCTTGGATGGTATTAATAATTATTAAAAATGGCCCATTCCCCGCTGCGTATCTCTGATTTGCCCTTTTAATACAAATACCTCTGAGAAATCCCAACCGTGGTGGTCGAATAGCTGCATATGTACACATCGCCACCAAAGCTCTCCAACTCATTGTTGGCCCAGCTTCCTTTTCCTCTTACTTGCACCACAAAGCACCCGTGAGCCGAGGCTCAGCAAGAAAACTTAAACATAATCATAAGCAGTTAACAACATATTACACAATCGTAATAACCCTACTCATGCATACATTCTACTCAGATAAGTGACTACCGTGTCACACTAGGACCGATTTCCCTAAATACGTGACCATAGAGTCACACCGGGGGCGCTGCCCTAAATAAATGATTATATGGTCACACCAAGGCATTTTTCCCTAGGATATGGGACTATAGAGTCACCCCGGGGCCCATTGTCCTATCTTTTGTATAATCAGCCTTAGAGCTGGCCCAACGTACCTAGCACTTTATTTTTCCAACGACCACAGGGTCGATCAAGGTAAAACGCTCCTGATTAGGCCTATCCATATCGGCCTGCGCTCCACGTGCTATTGCTGCCCTCGAATTATAAGTCAATGCTTTCGAGCAGCGCTCTATGTGCTACTGCCGCCCTTGACTTATAAGTCAATGCTTTCAATCAGATAATGCAAACAAACATACATCATTTAACAATTATCCATATACAGAGCATTCAAGCATGCTTAATCAAACAATCACATGCATAATCATAATCATGCTCATTCACAGGGTCCCACACCCTAATCATATCCATATTTAACAACCGGGCCAAGCCTTAATAATATATATCACGTATTAGGTGCAATTTTCTTACCTCTGATCCAAACACAAGCTAATGAACAACGACCCCCGAGCACGATCCATTCGCGAGCCCTAGCGATACCCTAGTCACAACCATAATAAGAGATATCCATAAATATCGAGTGAATAAAGACTTTCGGATCGAGTCCTAGTCTCTGGGACCTCGAATTCTTCTAAACCGGGTAGTAGAATCCTTCCCGAGCCCTTAGGCTTAAGTTCCCGTAACTCAAAACCTCTTATGGCTAACTTTCCCAACTAGCGTCGCGGCGCGACGCAGCCCACCATGCGCCGCAGCGCCAAGATGATTCAGGGAACTGCCCTGGCCTCTGGGATCATGCAGGCCATAGCACTCAAGAACAGCGCCACAGCGCAATCCCGCGAATCCAGTTTTTCAACATTTCTATCCGAGCCAAAACCCTGCAAATTCACCCCAAAGTTGTGCCAACACCATAACTGAGTCCTAAAACATCATCAATACATCATAGGAAGCAAAACCCAACTCAAAATCGAATTATAACACTCTCAAAATCACAAAATTCAAGCAAGGCTTAAAAAACTCAACCAAAACTCAAAAACTTGAAAACTCGAATTACCTCTGATAAGTTCATTTTTCAGCTGAATCCCTGGTTATAAAGCTTCTAATCTTCCCTAGAATTGCTATGACTATAATCTCACTTGAATCTGAGCTCTAAAACTCGAGTTTCCTTCGAAAACGCTAACGAGCTTAGAGAGAACGAGAGAGAGAGAGAGGGAGAGATTTGTGTTTTTTGAGTTAATGAACTCAGCCTTAACCATATATTCGAACGATCTCAAATGACCAAAATGCCCCCACTCAACTCGCTTCTCTCTTAACTCCCCATAAGGGCAAAAATGTTATTTTCACTCTCTAACCCTGCTTTATACCCAAATCTCCCCAAATAATTTCGGTAAACTCAGAATATTGCTATTTCTCTCAAAATATGACTCACGCTACAATGAGTCCTGGTGACTCTCCAGATCACCCAAAATACCCCTTGGTTCGCCCCGAGCTGGCTATTTCCCCCCGTTGTGACTAAACAACTAACTTGCACCCTAGGATCGTCTTGTGCCGAATAACTCAAATATATCCACATAATAATATGGTCTCAATCAATATGCACACACACACATATATATATATATATACAAATATGCCCGCAATGGTTCAAAATCATGAAAATGTTCTTTTAATAAGAAACGGGCCCACATGCATGCTTTATACACCTAAACATGCTAATATAGTCATATTATAATATAACTCGTATGATCATGCATATAATCACATTATACATAATTAAATCAATTATTTCCCTCCTAGCCCCCTAATCAAGGCACTAAGTCTTATCAGGGAGATTGAGACGTTACAATTTTGATCCATTATACTAGTATAGAAATTGAAAAAAAGGAGTTTTTGAGGCACATTTGTAGGATTAATGGTATTTTTTCCTCCTGGAATTTGAAAAGGTTATGTGAGGGTATTGTATAGAGCAAGAAATATGGTTTATATGCACACTTTTCAATGATAATCTCTATTTGGGTAACTGCCCACTTTCCCTTGAAAATCAGGATTTTTTAGAATAAACATCATACTTTGTGCATGGGAACATTCTCGGTGCCCCGAACTTGTATCATCTTAGTTAGGTCATCCGAGTTGCCTTTTTTACTTCAAGTCTTCAGTCTCGAATTTTTGAGCTTTTCTAATTTTTATTTACCTTCTTTAATTCTTTTGTCTCGAGCTTTCGAGCTCAAGTCTTCAAAACTTTTCTTATCCCCATTCTTTCCAAGTAATGGGTCTTCACCTTTTTATTTCTTTTTAGATGTCGTTATAACGCCCTAGATAGGCTCGCTAGTGCTAGTCTCGCTAATCAAGTCATTTAGTCATAAACCTACAACTAAACATGATTAATGACTTAGGGTTACAAATTTTGGACGAAAGGACTAGTCTTTTTATTAAAACGTTAATTGCGTACATGGGATCCCAAAACAAACGTTCACAAGGTCGTTTATAGTTTCAAAAGGGTAATTACAACTCAAAACTACAAACAGCCGACCTAAGCGAAAAATTCAGGTTTGACCCTAGTTTCTCTGAGAAACCCCAACCATGGTGGTCGAGCAGCCGCATATCTACACATCGCCACCGAAGCTCTCCAATTCATGGTTGATCTAGCTTCCCTTTCCCCTTACCTGCACCATGTAGCACTCGTGAGCCAAGGATCAACAAGAAAACTTAAACATGCTCATAAGCAGTTAATAACATATTACAGAATCATAATAAGCATGCCTAGCAGTAATAACCCTACTCACTACAACGTCACATTGGGGCCAGTTGCCCTAAATAACTGACTAATAAGTCATAATGGGGCCTAGTGCCCTAGGATACAAGACCATGGAGTCACCCTGGGGCTCATTGCTCTATCCTCTGTATAACTAGCCTTGGAGCTGGCCCAGCACACCTGGCGCTTTAGTTTTCCAACAACCATTGGGTCAGACAAGCATACGTCACACTCTTGGTTAGGCCTAACCTATTGCCGCCCTTGACTGTTAAGTCAATGCTTTTAAATCAAATCATGCAACACATGCATACTGAGTATTCAAGCATGCTCAATCCAGCAATCACAAGCACAATCATAATCATGCTCATTCATAGGGGCCCGAGCCTTAATCAAATCTATGTTTAACAACCGGGCCAAGCCCTAATCACATACATCATGTATTGGGTGTAGTTTTCTTACCTTTGGTCCAAGCACGAGTTAATTAACAACGACCCCAAAGCACGATCCCATTTCGAGCCTTAGCGGTACCCTAGTCACAACCATAATAAGAGATATCCATCAATATCAAATAAATAAAGACTTCCGGACCGAGTCCTAGTCTCCATGACCTCAAATTCTACTAAACAGGATAGTATAATCCTTCCCGAGCTCTTAGGTTCGGGTTCTCGCCACCTGAAACCTAATTTGGTCAATAACACCTATTTGACCTGCGACACCCTCAATTAGAGCCACGACTCTCCATAAATCAGAGAGCCCAGCCCTCAAGTATACTAGACAGGTGCCGCGGTGCACCCTGCCTAGCGTCGCGGCGCTAAGGCGGTTTAGGTCACTCCCTTGGTCTCTAAGTTCATGAGGGTCGCGGCGCGACCCCACAAACCCAGTTTTTCAGGCTTTTCTCCAAGCTAATTTCCCCCAAAATCCATCCCAAAGCAAACCTTTAACGTCCCAAATTTTCTAATAAGGCATAGTGCATTGATTAGCGTGTTGGGAGGGTAATAATTGATTTAGTTATGTTATTACGTGGATTAAATGATTATGTGATTAGAAATGCATGTTTAAGTGAATTAAATATGCATGCGGGCCCAATTTGGTTAATAGGGGAATATTTCTAATTTTGGTCCGTTGAGGGCATAAATGTAAATTATATGTGTGTTGTACTTGAGGCCACGAGATTGTGGTGATATATTTTTGATGTGTGATCCAAGACGGTTCTAGGGAGTGGAATAACGAAATAGTCACAACAGGGTCGAATACCCGGCTCGGGGTGAGCCTAGGGGTATTTTGGGAATATAGCACGTGTTCAGGATTATCGGGTAATGGGTAGTAATATATCGATTACTTGGGCATGTCAGAATTAAATGGGGGTTTATAGGACTATTCAAGGAATTAGCGAGATGTGACAAATGATGGGTTTTCCCTTGGTGGTATTAAAGGGAGTTTTGAACTCAAGAGATTAAGTTGAGTTGTGATGAGGTTTTGGTTAAGTTTTTTCGGGTTTAGGTACTGCTCTAGGTGTAGTGGAAGTATTCTGGGACTCAATTTTGGCATTAGAGTATGTTTGAATTAATTTGTAGGGGGGTTTAGAAATTTGAAAACGCTAGAAATTTTGGGTTCGCAGGGTCGCACCGCGGTTCTGCTCTTGAGCGTTGTGGCCCACATGAACTCAGAGACGTAAGGGGATTTGTTGAATCACCTCAACCCGCGACCCTGGGCAGGGTGCGCCACGACGCGTGTCCAGAGAAATCGAGAGCTGGGCTCTCTGACTTGTAGAGGGCCACAACTCTAAATGAAGGGGAAACACATCTCTAATTAAGGGCGCCACAGCGCAAACAAGGGTTTTTGGAAAAATAAGGGTTTTAAGCTCGGGAACTCAAATTTCAGGGCTCGGGAAGGATTTTACTACCCGACTTAGAAGAATTCGAGGTCCCGGAGGCTAGAATATTGATTCGAAGTTCTTAATTGGTTTAGGGCTTGATGGAGGTTTATTATTATTGCGTTGTGACTAGGTTTTACGCCAAGGCTCGAGTTTAGGGGATCGTGCATGGGATCGCATTAAGCAATTAGCTCGGAACACAGGTAAGAAAACTGTTGGTTCCTGTAGAGTAGGCCATGACCCGATTATCTGTATTTACTGTTTTATGTGAATGTTATGATTTGTTATGCTATGTTGTGCATGATTGTGAACGAACGGCGAAGGCCGGGAACGATAAGGGCCGGGGATGGCAAAGGTCGGGATCGATGTTAAGCACGCTGAGTGCAGGCCGCTAGGGCGAGACCCTCTAAGGGTGTCGTATCCACCCGCTTGGTGAAGACCATGAACTCAGTGCCTAGTAAAGCACCTGGGTCGGCATAGGCCGCTATATGTTTAATATGTTGTCTGTTTATGTTGTATACTATTGGATTGAATTGTGATTTATTATGTGTTAGTTTTTTTGCTGGGCCTCGGCTCACGGGTGCTCTATGGTGCAGGTAAGGGCAAGGGAAAGGTCGACCAACTATGAGTTGGAGAGCATGGAGCGGTGTGTACATGTTTGACCTACCTGGCTGCCACGATCGAGGTTGTTTTGCGAGATATGTTGTAATAGTTGGTTTTGTTGCTTAGGTCGACTGTATCTGCACTTTTGAGTTGTAAAACATTTTTGAAGCAGTATTTTGGGATCCCAATGTATAACTTTTATGATTTTAATGAATGTCCAAATCATTTATAATAATGTTATAAAATGAGTCTTTATTTCAATTTAATCACACTTTTCAACCTAAAACCTCGATTAGCGAGCTAGTGACACATTTATAAATCACATGGTAACGACTCTAAGGTAGTAGGGCGTTACAACCCAAAGCCATAATTCAGTCCCAAAACATCATCTCTATACTTAAAGCAGTACATATACTTGAAAACTTAACCAAAACCCCCATCTCAAGTCCAATTTAATTCCTTGAGTTCAAAACTCAAAACACTCAAGAAAACCATACAAGAAACTAATCAAAACAAAGTTTAGAGCTTACCTCAGCTGTGAATTACAACACTGATTGTTTCCTACTCCAATCCCAGCTTCAATCCTCCAATTCTCAAGCTTTTCTTCCTAGAATCCAAGAGCTTCCCCAAGTAAAAGGGATAGAGAAAGAGAGGACCATGTGAGAGAGAGAAGCTATTTTGTTTCTAAGTATTTCTTTGTTCTGAGAGGTTCCAAGTGACTAAGTCACTCCTTAGGAAGGAAAGGACCAATATACCCCTTGCCCACTAATGCCTCTCCAATGCCCCTAAGGGCAAATGAGTCATTTACCATTTTTCCTGCTAATCATAATTAATGCCTCACAATTCCCATTATCTCCAATATCCTTGAATAATCACTAAATAATTTCCCATTACTTGATAAATCATGATAATGCATTAAATCACTAAAATTCCCCTAGGCTCACCCCGAGCCGGGTATTTGACCCTATTATTAGGGGTGAACATTTGACTCGAAAAACCCGCAAACCCGCCCGACCCGCAACCCGAAAACCCATCGAATTCGGGTTAAATCCAACCCGAACCCGACTATTTTTTAAACTCGGGTTCGGGTTCGGGTTCAAACCCGAAACCTGAAAAAAAAAATGGTATTTTTATAAAATTTGGCTTTTCGGCCCAAAACCCAATAGTCCCAGCCCAACTAGAAATCAAACCCGAAATCTGAAAAAAAAATTGTATTTTTGAAAAAAAGTGTAAAAAAATGGTATTTTTTTTTGCAAAATTAGGCTTTTCGGCCCAAAACCCAATAGGCCCAACCCAACTCGAAATCAAACCCGAAACCCGACCCGAACAAACCCGAAACCTCCCAAAAACCCAAAATTTTTGGATCGGTTTCGGTACCATTTTTCTCCACCCAAAACCCGCAAAACCCGAACCTGATGCTCTCGAAACCCGAAAATCCGACCCATGTGCATTCCTACCTATTATTACTAAGCCAATACTTGCTTCCTAGGATCACCTCGTGCCGAATAACTTAAACACATCCACATAATAACACGGTCTCAATCAATATGCACGCATATAAATACAAATATGCCCTCGACGGGCCAAATACGAAAATGCCCTTCTAATAAGAAACGGGCCCACATGCATGCTTAATACACCTAAACATGTCAATACAGTCATATTATAATATAACTCACAAAATAATGCAATTAAATCAATTATTGACCTTATGGCCTCTTAATCAAGGCACTAAGCCTTATTAGGGAAATTGAAAAGTGGTTTGCCAACACTTTTGCACAAACCTAGATTAAGATGATCAGAAATTGCACGGATGGTAATGGAAAGCTTCGTCCTCCAGCGTCGGCTTTGGCTACGTTGGTGTGGAAAAGTAAGCTACTAGCTGGCAGCTGTGTTTCTAGTTTGAATGGTGATAAAAAAGGAAAACAACATGTGGTTTCGCTGTAAAATACACAATTAATGCTTCGTCCTCCATCACTTTGAACTTATTCTTCTTCCATGTAAAATACACAAACAAATGCTTATACACAATTTGTATCGCTGTCCTATTTCTCTATTTCCTAGCCAACCACTGATGTTTGACGCTTTTACTAAGAGGAAATGGGAATTGAGATTGAACAAGCCTTAAACTTACAAAGTCAAGCATTTTCTTTATGAGTTTCTTGGAGAAAACTTGAGATTCTTAAAAGCTAGAGAGAGCAAGAGGTTAGAGAGAGATTTGAGAGAATGATCAAGTCTTCCAAAACTCTATGAGGACCTTTTTGTAGTGTAGGCACCATTATTAAGTCTAACCAATATGATTAGAGCTAAAGAATTTGTCATATGGAGCTTAAAACATGTGTCCGTACGAACATGTTAGGCGACAAGTCACCTTCTAGGAATTTCATGTCCCTTTGCATCTAGGTGATGCAACGCCTCCAAGGAAGTGACACATCGCCACCTCCTCTGACTTGTGGCCCCTCCAACGGGCCTTAGATTGCTCCAAATGCTACCAAGAATTTTGGGTATCCATAGATACCTCCATGTATCACTTTGGACCCAAAAACTCAGTTTTTAAGTGCCTACAATTGAAACTTAAATTTTACATCTTCACTATGTGAAATTCACTAAGTGTTATATACCTAGCTTGTATAACAACACTTATTCTTTGTATTTAACCAATCATAACATTAAGTTGTTGGAAGCTCATGTTCATGTACTTCTTGGTCTACCTATAGGAAGATTGAGAATGAGCTTGATACCTTTTACTATATATAAGCAAGAAAAATATTGGGCTTCCCGTTCCAAACATAGTTGGCTCATGTTGGGGGATCGTAACACTGCTTTCTTTCATAGAAGTGCAACAAGCTGTAAGAAAAAAATGGTGTTATTAGTCTTTTCTTTGCGCATGGAGTAGGCTTTGAGGAAGAAGAAAACATTGTTGGAGCTTTTCAAAATTATTTTAACAATGTCTTCATATCCGATTGTCCTTTTGATGACTTGATGAAAAAGGTTCTGAATTCTATTAAGTGTCGTGTGTCTCCATTGATGAATGATCGCTTGACTAGGCCTTATACAACTGAGGATGTCAAACATGCTTTATTCCAAATACATCCCAATAAAAAGTCCAGGTATGGATGGTATAAATGCTGGCTTTTATCAGAAATTTTGGGATGTTGTGAAAGTCGATGTTTGTAATACCTACCTTAGTTTTTTGAATGGAGATGTGTGTATTCGTAGTATTAACATTACTTTGATTGCACTCATCCCTAAAGTTGATAAACCCATGTATGCTAACGAGTTCAGATCTATTACTCTTTGCAATGTCATTTATAAAATTATTGCAAAAATGTTGACCAACAGGCTCGGAGAAATCTTGGGAGATGTTATTAGTGTGGAGCAAAGTTCCTTTCTTCTTGTGCGTTTTATCATAGATAATGCTCTTATTGGCTTCAAGTGCATTAATTCCTTGAAGAGAAGATTGAAAGGCTCTCAGGGGGGCTTAGCGCTTAAACTGGATATGTCTAAGGCCTATGATATGGTGAAATGGTCATTCTTGCGTGGTATAACGACTAAGCTGGGGTTCAATGAGCGTTGGGTTCAGAAGATCTATGCTTGTATTTCTTCAGTTGATTATTCATTTATTCTGAATGGTGAGGTTGCAGGTCATATCGCTCCTGAAAAGGGTCTCAGACAGGGGCTCCTCTTTCCCCTTTTCTATTCCTTTTATGTGTTGAAGGGCTTTCTTCTCTTATAATGAAGGATTGTGATAATAAATTATTGCCGGACATTCAGTGTGGGAGATCTGGTCCTACTATCTCTCATCTCTTTTTTGCAGATGACCGTCTTTTCTTTCTAAAGGAAAATACTGGTACTTGTAAGCGTTTTAAGGAAATTTTGGGTTGGTATAGCGCGACATCAGGTCAGATGGTTAATTTTTCAAAGTCCGTTGTCTGTTTTAGTAACAATGTGTCCTTTGAAGACCAACAAGACATAACCACTCTCCTTGTGTTAATGATTATTATTATAAATATTAAAACACAATATAATCAAACAAGAAATACAAATAAAAAAATAAATAAAATTAAAGATGGTAATGTGATTAAATTTAATTTGTGGGCTAAAGTGTATTAATGTTCTTTTTTTCTTTTTTAAAAGCAAAATAAAAAGGTACTAGAGTGAAAAATAAAAAGTTGGATGAATAGTCCACACCAAATAATATTCATCCCTACCAATTAATTTGGTGTGGAATTTAGTAGTATTACCCTTGTAGAAAGTATTTCACACCGAATTGGCATTTTGCTCCAAATTGGTGCACTCACATGCCTTAACTCATTTAATTAAAAATATTAAAAATTAATTGCACTAGGGGTGTTTAGTATGGGGTAAAGTGAATGTGTGAATGACAATCTAAAATACTTCTTATGTTTTGTTCAATTTTTTAGGGAGTAAAGTTAATAATTTTTGTGAGCCCCACATGTATTTTAAGAGTAAAGTAAACCATTTTATACACTTGAATTTAATATTACATTCATTTTAAATCCTTCTACACTTTCCAAAATTACTTAACTATTCAAAATAAATACCTCAACAAACACCCCTGGTTTCCTAGAGTTGACTCGATCGTAGGACCCAATGACTTAATTGAGAGGTAGGAAAATATATTTTTCCTTTTTCTTTTTCAAGGAAAATTGTAACCATTGACGAGAGTAATTAAATTAGAAGAGCCATAGAGTTGACGTACGTGGATTTTGTAGTGCATTTGCGCACACCCTGCATGGCTAGTTGCATGGGATCTACCTACTATAATTACTGCTCCATTATTTATATATATATATATATATATATATAAATAAATACACATGTATTAGTTAAAGCAGTTGGCCGATGGGAGAGAAACACTGCTTTAGGATGAAGTGTTCAACTTCAACTTCTATTATATTAATAGCAGTGCATTTATTTGTGAATAATTAACTAACGATCGAAAAGAAATTATTTGTAAAATAATTACAAAAGTAGTAACACTGATATAACTTCTCAGAATAAATATCTCAAAAAAAAAAAAAATTAGAATGAAATATATTAAAACTATTAGCTTAGGATAAAAATAATATGAGTATTTAAGATTTAAGTTGTAGAGATATAAACACACATACAATTTTTTAAAATATAAAATAAAATCTATTCCTCAACTGTTAGAAACAATTGAAATAGCCATTTTTTGGCGGTTTGTAAACGCCTAGTTAGAGTGATTAAGTATTGAATCTTTTTAACTTAATTTTTAAGTTTCAGTGTAAGAATGAAGCAAAAAAGAGAAAGAAGATTGTAGAGAAAAGTTAGAACAAAGATTAGGTATTTCTTTGGAAATTCTTGTTTTTCCACCCCCTTCTAAAAATGATTCTTCCTTTATTTATAAGATGTATTAATTTTATAACTCAATTCACATAAATATTTCCATGAATAAATACAAAAAAGGAGATAACCATTACACGTATCCAACACCTATTGTCTACTCGCTTAATAACAATGATGGTACTAATTACAAGAATTATTGCCTATTTTGCTTATAATAATGATGGTACTACTGATTGCAAGATGGTGGTCAAGTACAGGCCAGCATTGTTCTATTGTGGTCAACTAGACCAAAATATGTTCTGAAAGTATTTTTACCGCTAAAAAATAACTTAGATGCTTAAGTGCTACACACATAATAAATTAGACATTTTTACCGCAAATATCTCTTTAAAAAAAGGAGAAAGAGAGTGTTGACAATGTTGCCAATGTCAGCAACTTTGGTGGGTAATCTTCTCGTTGCCAATGTAAAGACATTTTATTGATTTTAAATAAAAATACAATTTTATTATATTTGAATGTTATAATGATTGTTTGAATTAATTATATAATAATATCAAGAAAATTCTCTATTCATTCATGAAAATACAATATTGCATTAGTACGAGAGAATTAAGATCATATATAATGAATAAAATAGTCAGTAACATATTAAAGTATGAAATCTTTAATGAATAGTTACTAATACGGTTTGCTGAGTATACGAGATGCGAGTAATCTAGATTTAGATAACTGATGTGGATAGACATCTTAGTAAATGTGTTGTATATAATAGAGATTATATATGACATGATTGATGTGAATTAATTATCTTTATAAACTTACCGTTTGACAATTAATTCTTATCATTATAGATGATCATTTGTTGATCAGTCTATGTTGACGCCGTTTTTCGTCAATCTGTGAAAGGAGAGCACGTAAACAATAACTGAATATGGCCAATTAAAATATAACAACACAAACACACGATTTTTACGTGGTTCAGCAGTTAAATCTGCCTAGTCCACGAGTCTCTGTTATTAAACTCAAGATTATCTCTGAAAATCCTTTAAGGATGAATTCTTCAGAGTTTTCTCTCAAGGTTCAGAATTTCGGTCCTTTACAATGGTGCATGACCTTCTCTATTTATAGAGAAGGCTGCGGAGTACTATCCCACATATTTTGGGTAGTTACTCTTTTTGTGTAAATGAAATAAATGGCTTTAAATGCCTATAATCAGATATAAAAGGAAACGTCCCCTGAAGACCAGGGGACGTATAACTGACCAAATAATATCCCATGATATTATTGGATTTACAACAATAAATGCAGACTGCGTCTCTTATGGATAACACTCATAGATATTCTAGGTTTTTATCATATATCTCCAAGGCCTTAGCTTCCCAGGTTTCTCGTCAGCTCCCGAGCTAGAGACATCTCCCGAGGTCACATGGCTTGCGAGATCATATGTGCGTCGAGCTCGGGACCCCTGATCCGAGGACATCCCTGAAGATGGATGCGTCTCCGGAGCTACCTTTCGAGATCATGAACACTCCGAGGTCACCATACTCGAGGTCGTCTATGTCTTGCAGGCTCGATACTTAATCCTGGAACATACTTCCAACTATACGAGTTCATTTGCTGCGAATCCAACTTTTGAGGTCATATTTAACATAGCTCGAAATCAGGGTATAACATCTTGCCCCCTCAAAAGTATTTGTTCGAATCCTAAGAGAAGGAAACTTTTGAACTACTTTCTTTGAGAACTGTACCCTCATACACTTTTGAAAATGGACACGCGTTAGCTGGGTATTGCTCATTTTTGGTACTTGAGTACCTTGGAAACATACCCACGATCATCCGTCTGCCACCTTCTCGGCGCCATCTTGTCATTGACCCCTGACCGTTGGATCTGGCAAGGATTTTGTTCAACGCCCTGGATTAATCCCCCTTTTTTCATCTATATATACGAGACCCCACTCTTCATCTTCTTTTTTATATCTTCGTTCACCAGAAGCAAGAAAAGAAGGAAAATCAAAACCAGAGACCTTCCTATACAGTTTCTGTCCCGTGCATGTTTTCTCGGCCAAAGAAACAAAGAAACCCTGGTTTGTTCGAGTCCGTGGGTTCTTACTTGCAACCTCTCCTTCAATCAACGATCTCTCTGCAAACTCCATTATTGTGTAAGTGTGCAATCTTTTGTTTTCCATTTTGTTATTTTTTGTTCATACTGTTCTTGCTGTGTATGTCTTTATGCTAGTTTACATCCTTATCATAATATGATAGGAGGTTTCTATCCGATAGGTTCTTGTGCCTTTTTTTTTTTTTACTCCCAACACAGAATTTGCATCACTGGTTCATACCCAGTTCTGATGTTTGAGCAAGATTCTTGTTTTCTGGGTTTCAAAATTTTAAGAGACGTTTCTTGTACACCAAGATTTCGGGTAAAAAACATGGGCCTTGACAAATGCACGAAACCCAAGGCTGCCTTTTCTGGTTAACCGCCACTCTTTTTTCCCTTGATTTTCGAGATTTTCAAAAAATTATCCACTCTCCTTCCTTTTTCGTGGAACGCACGTCCTGACTCTTTAATAAGGGTCTTAATATATAACTTGTTTTGTTCCTAAACCCCAAGCTCGTCTTTTCGACCTCGCAACTCTTGCATGCATGGCCCTCACCATTTTTTCTTTCTCGCTAGATGTCACAGAATCTGGAAAGACGGTGGGGGTCGTTGCTGGCAATCCCTTACGAGCCAAAAACCCTGAGCCCAGAATCGCTGTTCGCCCGGAATCAACGTCGGATAAGGGAATACGAGCTTGCGCGCGAGCAGCAAGACATTCGAGCCCATTACCGCCGCCAGATAGACGAGGTCATAGAGGGGAAGAGGAGAGTTCTTCGGGAGGCCCTCTATCCGGAATCCAATTAAGGACCTAGGCCGATCCCCCTCGACCCTACACTAAAGGTCACTGTCGCATACCATCCAGGAGATCTCCAATTTTCACTAATGGGGGAACCTTCTTCCTCGCAGCCGAGGAGAGAAATGTTTGAGGCCGAGCACTATTGGAGCTCGGTTACCACAACTAGTCAGATAACTGAAATTCTGGCTTTCCACGGCCTCAGCTTGTCAGGCTCCTTGAAGTGTCGAGCTCCGGCCGACCATGAACGAAGTTGTTTCGCCCTTGGGGGCCATGACGCCAGGTTGAAGTACGCAGCGTGGAGCCAGGAACATATGAGGGCGGGAGCACTGCTGCCCTTGAAGTCTTTTTTCAAGGACTTCATCGATTTCGTTGGGTTGGCTCCGTTCCAACTCAACACCAATTCTTACAGGGTGTTGTCTGCTCTGAGGTCCTTATTCCACGAGATGGGGTGGAAAGGACCTTCGCCTCAAGAGATCTTGTATCTCTTTTGTCTGAAAAGTAACCCCTCCCGAGCTCGGGGAGGGGATGGCTTTTATTATCTCTCGAGCTATCCCAAGGAGAAGAAGGTCTTTGAAGATCTTCCCAATCATCCACCTAATTTCAAGAGGGCCTTCTTCTGGACAGACAGTCTGTCCCTGTCCCGACACTACTCGTTCAGGCGGATTCGTAAGTAATCTTGTTATCTTTATTTCTGTGCTCGAGATTTTAGCTCTTAGATCCGTACTTAGTAGAAATATGTCTTGTCTTTCAGCCAATTTTCAGCGTCCCACTCCTGACGAGACAATGAAGGAGCATAGAGAGACCCTGCTCCAACTCCCCCATGGCAAGAGGTCTCTCTTATACCTTTTACATGAGGATAGGCTCCGAAAGTGCGGACTTTTGGGGGAGGGCCAGTCCACCTTTGACTGGTCCAATAAAAAATATGAACACTCGGAGCAGGTGCCTCTGCCCACAGGCGCCCTTCCTCTGAGGAGAGAAACGAGGCCGCCACTTCCAGTTCGCCTGAGGAGTCCGCTGTCGGGGAATGAGGCTTATGATGAAGCCTCGAGCTCAGATTCGGATGAAGGTAACGTCCTTCCTACCTCGAGAATGTGGTCCCCCACCTTACTAAAACATAAGCCCAATAGGTTAGTCTCATGTCCACATGATAGATACCACTTCTACATATGGAGTTGGGTAGATGACTGTGTCCATACGTTTGATAGTGGGCTCGGGAAATACGACACCATGTATACCACGGACGAAGTGTGGAACGGGATAACTGTTCAGTACGGGACCAACGACGATAGGGACCTTTCGAGGTTATCACCCACATATAGGGAAGGCACTCCCCCCGCCTCCTCTAAAGACGGGGGAATTTCATGGTTCCCAAGCTCGAGCTCGAGGGAGAGTTCCAGTTAGGTTTCTTCTATCATCACTTTATACGTCTGTGATATTGCAACAACTTGTATGCTTCTCTTTTATTAACTCACTCTGTGTTGTGACTTGTGCAGGCAAGATGGACTCCGACCTCGACAACATCATCGATGGTGCTGGCGCCAAGAGGAGCAAGCGTCCCAGAGCGGGGTCGCTGAAGACCGATCGGCCGGGCAAGGGCCCCAAGAGGTCCAAGAAAACCCCTCCTCCTGCTCCACCGGTTTCGAGCTCCACCGCTGCGGCGACTTCCCAGGACGGCGTTTCCACAACGGCGCCATCCTCGCAGGTCGTCGTCTCTGCAGTGGCACCGACCTCGCTGGTCGGTCCCTCCTATGGTTGAGTCCCAACCTCCTGCGGTGGTCCAGTCATCCTCAGGTCCGTCTTCTAGAAGGCCTTCTGCTTCTCGAGCTCAGAAGCTATCAGTTTCCACCCACATGGATGCCTATGTGGTCGACAATGCCGCTGGGTCCCATGGATCTACGCTGGTCTCGGATGTCATGTCCCGGATCGGCCAGAGCTTTGGCAGTCTCGAAGCTCCCCAATGGCAATGTTTGAACGATACTCAAGACTGCACTGTCCTCTATGAGAAGAGTATCGAGCTCGCTGCCACGGTAAGTATCCTTTTATAGTCCTTCTTGGTTATAATCACATAGACTTGGTGTTAATGATGACTTTTTTCTTTTTCAGTCTCTTGCCTTTACCGCCCAGCTCAATTATAAGTTGAACAACGAGATTCATTCGAGCAAGTCTCATGCTCAAGAGGCGAAGAATCTCCACCTCAAGGCGAGCGATGATCTGAAGGCAGCGAATGCGAAGCTTGAGGTAGGAGCCAAGGAACGTGAGGACATGGCCACCGAGCTCGGTAAGCTGAAGGTTGAGCTCGAGGAGCATAAGAAGGAGATCACCTAGCTCCAAGAGACCAACAAGAAGCTTGAGGAGGAAAAGGCTGCCACCTTTGACATCATGGAGGATGAAAAAGCTCGTCTCCTTGCTGAGTACAAAGAGAAGAAGGATCAAGCAGTTGACTCGGCCATGTACCGAATGTGGGCCTACAATGAAGATCTGGACACCAGCTTCTTAGGTCCTCACGAGGTGACACTCCTTGACAGGTGGAATGCTCGACTCGAGAAAGAAGAGGCTGATCAGCTCGAGAAGGAGAAGGCTGCTCGGGATGCCGTTTCAGAGGGAGCTCAGGAGGACAGCCATGCTATTCGCCCTGAGGGATCCGGCGCTGCTGATGCTGAGAAGGCCAAGGAGACTCCTCTTCCTTAGATCTGATCTCAGGGAAATCATCTACTGGGGCTGCATCCCCTTATTTTTAATTTATGCCCACGGGGCTGATACAATTTCTTTAAATATTATTTATATATGCTTTACATTTCTTGGCTCGAAATATTTTGCACATTTTTTTATGGATGATTCATTTATGTTTATTTATTCATACAAACATATTGTTGATTTAAGTTTGAAGCTCAATGCATTCATGCACAGTTTGTTCAAATTATCCGCTTCCGGCCTCGTTATTTTTCAAAGTCGGATATTACTTTAACTATGAACCCAAAAGTACTTATATGGTATGTAATGTGAATGATTTGGTTATATCTTTTTTTCTTAGTCACTTTTTCTCATCCTCGGTTTTTATTCCAAGGTTAAGAGTTCGAAACTATTTTTCTTTAAGATATTCCAGCCTCGATCTCGACTTATCCCGAAGTAGGTTTACGTTCCTACTTATCGTCGATTAGTTTTTTGGCTGGTTTGTTCCAAACCTGTTAAATTTGCACATCTGGTTGACTCCAAACGTTCTGTTTTTTGATAATTCGGTTATGTCCGAGCTATCTAAGCTCGCGTTATCTGGTTATATCCAAATACTTTATATATTTTTGATAACTCGGTTATGTCCGAGCTATCTAAGCTCGCGTATCTGGTTATATCCAAATACTTATATATTTTTGATAACTCGGTTGTGTCCGAGCTATCTAAGCTCGCGTATCTGGTTATATCCAAATACTTATATATGTTATTTTATTTTTTAAGCCAATGGTATATGCACCAATGATGTCCCCTTAATATCCTATGAGTGTGACCATAGGTTATTAAATTAAGAGAGATTGCAAAAATAAAAAGAAATAACATATTTGGACGAAATTGATCTTTTATTTGATGAAATTCAAAAACAGACGAGCTAATACAAATAGAAATTCATGGTTACAGGCAACACTTTTCTTACACTACTGATAGTAAGGTCTAAGGTGTTCGCCATTCCATGCCCGCGGTACCCTGCTCTCATCTAATCTCGCAAGTTTGTATACACCAGGTCGGATGATTGACTCTATCTGGTACGGTCCTTCCCAGTTCGGCCCGAGCACCCCAGCTGCTGGA
Source organism: Humulus lupulus (assembly GCF_963169125.1). Taxonomy (NCBI): domain Eukaryota; kingdom Viridiplantae; phylum Streptophyta; class Magnoliopsida; order Rosales; family Cannabaceae; genus Humulus; species Humulus lupulus. The sequence continues at coordinate 18,238,530 of NC_084799.1, read as the reverse complement.
TCTCGGGTTGCCAAGAATACGCGTCTCAACACCAGGTCTCCCATTCCGAACTTTCGATCTCGAACACTCTTGTTGAAATATCTGGTAGTTCGCTGCTGGTAGGCAGCATTTCTCAGCTGAGCCTCTTCTCTTTTTTCTTCAATCAAATCTAAGGTTTCCTCGAGCTGAGTATGGTTTGAACTTTGGTCGTAAATCTGAGTTCGGATCGTTGGGATTTTGACTTCTATGGGCAACATTGCTTCGCAGTCGTATGCTAGAGAGAACGGGGTATGTCTTGTTGAGGTTCGAGCTGTGGTCCTGTATCCCCAAAGGCCTTGGGGCAATTCTTCGGGCCACCGTCCCTTTGCTTCCTCCAACTTTTTCTTTAGAGAACTCTTGAGAGTTTTGTTCACAGCTTCGACCTGGCCATTCACTTGAGGGTGAGCCACTGATGAAAAACTCTTTATTATGCCGTTCTTTGCACAAAAGTTGGTAAACAAGTCGCAATCGAACTGGGTTCCGTTGGCAGACACTATCTTCCTCGGCACTCCGTATCGGCACACAATGCTCTTTACTACGAAATCAAGGATCTTCTTTGAAGTTATAGTTGCCAATGGTTCAGCCTCCGTCCATTTTGTGAAGTAATCCACGGTGACTACAGCATATTTCACTCCGCCTTTGCCAGTCGGGAGAGAGCCTATGAGGTCGATGCCCCATACCGCGAAAGGTCATGGGGATGTCAACATGGTCAGCTCGGATGGTGGGGCTCAGGGTATCGTGGCGAATCTCTTGCATTTGTCGCATTTCTTCACATACTTAAAAGAGTCTGTTTTAATGGTTGGCCAGAAATATCCTTGGCGTATGATCTTCTTGGATAGGCTATGCCCCCCGGTGTGATCTCCGCAGAACCCTTCATGAATTTCTTCAATGATTTTCTTAGCTTCGGGAGGGGTTACGCACCTGAGTAACGGCATGGAATATCCCCTTCGGTATAGCCTTCCATCCAAAATTGTGTAACGGGGAAGCTGATACATCAATTTTCGAGCTTGGTTCTGATCTTTTGGAAGAACTCTGTTTTCGAGATAATCAACTATGGGGGTCATCCAGGTCGGCTCTGTTTCGATCACACACACATCTTCCTCTTCTGGCTCGTTAATGCTCGGTGCTGATAGGTGTTCTATGGGTACAACATTCAGCTCTTCGTTTTCGGTGGATGTGGCAAGTCGAGCTAAGGCATCTGCATTCGAGTTCTGCTCGCGGGGAACCTGTTCGATTGTATAGAATTCGAAACACTCTAACGCGGATTTTTCCTTCTCCAAATAAGCTGCCATTCTCGTGCCGCGAGCCTGGCATTCACCCAAGATTTGGTTAACCACTAGCTGGGAGTCACTGTAGCAATGTATAGCTTTAGCTTTGAGCTCCTTTGCTATACAAAGTCCCGCGAGTAAAGCCTCGTATTCGGCCTCATTATTCGATGCTTTAAAGCCAAATCTTAGGGCAGAATGAAATCTGCTTCCAGCGAGGGTATCCAAAATGACCCCTGCCCCCGCTCCATTTTCATTTGACGAGCTGTCGACGTAAAGTTTCCACAGTTCGTGGGCCGTGGTTATTACCTCGTCATCGGCTATACCAGTACATTCCACTATAAAGTCTGCCAATGCCTGTGCCTTAATGGTCGTTCTCGGATGGTAGGTGATCTCGAACTGTCCGAGCTCAAAAGCCCATTTAAGAAGTCGACCTGAAGCTTCTGGTTTAGACAGGACTTGTCAAGTGGTTGATCAGTCAGCACATGGATGGGTTGTGCCTGAAAGTAGGGGCGGAGCTTACGGGATGAATGAATCAGACTGAGTGCGAGTTTCTCCATCAGTGGATATCTTGACTCTGCCTCCAGTAATCTTTTACTGATGTAGTAAACGGGTCTTTGCACCCTCTCTTCTTCTCGGACGAGCACTGCACTTATCGCGTGTTCTGTAGTTGAAAGGTATAGGTACAGTATTTCCCCCGTTTCAGGTTTTGACAAGATGGGTGGTTCCGCAAGGTGATTTTTGAGCTCCTGAAAGGCCAGCTCGCATTCTTCTGTCCATTCAAACTTCTTACCTCCTCTCAGTAAGTTGAAAAATGGAAGACCAGGATCCGTAGATTTCGAGATGAATCTGCTTAGGGCTGCCATCCTGCCAGTCAGACTTTGGACATCTTTGTGCCTTCGAGGTGAGGGCATGTCAATCAGGGCCTTGATCTTGTCCGGGTTAGCTTCGATTCCACGAGAGTTCACAATAAAGCCTAGAAATTTTCCTGAAGATACCCCGAAAGTGCACTTCTGAGGATTTAGCTTCATGTTATACTTTCTGAGCACACCGAAGCATTCTTCGAGGTCATCAACATGGTTCTTGTTAAGTTGAGACTTGACAAGCATGTCATCAACATAAACCTCCATGTTGTTCCCTATTTTTTCGGAAAACATCATGTTTACGAGCCGTTGGTATGTGGCTCCAGCATTCTTGAGCCCGAATGGCATGACATTATAGCAGTAAAGCCCTTTATCCGTGATGAAGCTTGTATGTTCTTGGTCGGGGGCATGGATGGGAATCTGGTTATATCCAGAATAGGCATCCATGAACGACATCAAGCCATGCCCCGCCGTGGCATCCACGAGCTGGTCAATCCTTGGCAAAGGAAAACAGTCTTTTGGGCAAGCTTTGTTGAGGTCTGAGTAGTCAATACAGGTTCGCCACGTCCCATTGGGCTTCGGGACCAAAACTGGATTGGCTACCCAGTCAGGGTAAAAGGCGTCCCTAATGAAATGGTTTGCCTTCAACCTGTCAACCTCCTCCTTTAGTGTTTTCTTTCTATTTTCGTCCAACTGTCTTTGTTTTTGTTGCTTTGGGGGAAAGCTTTTGTCTATGTTTAGAGCGTGGTTTGCTACATTCGGGCTTATCCCTACCATGTCTGAGTGCGACCACGCGAAGACATCCTGGTTTTTCTTCAGAAAGCAAATTAATTGCTATTTTGCCTCATCTCTGGAGGTGTTTTCCGACCTTCACTTTCTTCGAGGGATCAGTTTCTTCGAGCTCCTCTAAAGGTTCGAGATCAGATTTCTCCTCAATCCTCGGATCAATCTCCTCGTCAATTTCTAAAACTGTTCCGTCTTTGTTTTGTATGATAACGAGTGCTTGAGCATTCGTTTGTTTCTTTCCCCTCAAGGAGATGCTATAGCATTCCCTCCCTACCAATTGGTCTCCTTTTAATGTCCCGACTCCGCTAGGGGTCGAGAACTTAAGGGCCAGATGCCTTACTGATGAAACTGTCCTCAGCCCGACCAGGGCGGGTCTCCCGAGCAGCACATTGTAGGCAGATGGTAAGTCTACTACCACGAACTCCATTATCTTGGTCACCGAGACTGGATAATCTCCCAAGGTCACGGGGAGCTCAATGGATCCCATACAGGCAGTTCCTTCTCCTGAAAAGCCGTACAAAGTAGTTGCACATGATTTCAGGTCACGAAGGGAGAGTCCCATCTTCTCGAGGGTTGCTCTATAAAGGATGTTGACTGAGCTCCCATTATCTATGAGAACTCGGTGGACCCTTTTATTGGCCAACTGAAGAGTAATGACCAGCGGATCATGATGAGGGAACTGAACATGGGAGGCGTCTTCCTCAGTGAAGGTTATCGGTTCTATTTCAATCCTCTGGCTTTTTGGTGCCCTAGGTTCGGGTTCATAAGGAGACCCGTCCCCTGTCTTTAACTCGTTAACATACCTCTTTTGAGCATTCCTGCCCCCTCCTGCGAGGTGAGGCCCTCCCGAGATGGTTATTACATCCTCTCCATCAATTGGCGGGGGCCTGTCCTCTTCCGGAGATCGGGAGTTATTGTTTTGTGTCGTCAGTGGCACGGCTACTCTCTGGCTCGCGGCCATCTGACCAGTACTCTGGTTTTTGACATATTTCCGGAAGTAACCTCTCGAGATCAACCCTTCGATTTCATCCTTCAATTGTCGACATTCATCTGTTGTATGCCCGGTGTCTCTGTGGAACCGGCAATATTTACTGGAATCCCTCTTGGATTTTTGATTTCTCATTGGGTCCGAACGCCTAAAGGGGACCTGGTTTTCATTAGCCAGGTATATGCTCTCCCGAGACTCATTGAGCTTGGTGTATACTCTATACACAGAGAAATATCTTTCCCCTTTCTTCTTCTTTCCTCCCTTGACTTCGGGGTTACTTCCTTCGTTCTTTTTCCTCTTGGAGGGATTCTCCGTGGTAGGCTTTGGAGCTGCTGGGTCCGCCGAGGTTGAGGCAAAGTTGATGTTTATCGTTGTAGTTTCGGACTGGGAAGTCGCTTTGAGCGTCGACCTCGCTTCCTCTACATTGACAAACCTCTGCGCTCGTCTGTTAAACTCGGTTATTGACCTTACTGGTTTCCCTTGCATGTCGTCCCAAAGGGCACTTCCTGGTAATACACCAGCTCGGATAGCCATTAGGTGCCCACTATCATCCACGTCCCGAGCTCGGGTGACTTCCAGATTAAATCTCGTTAGGTAACTTTTTAGTGTTTCACCCGGCTGTTGTTGGACGTTTGTTAAGGTGGATGCCTCTGGTCTGACCCCCATCATTGCTCTGAACTGCTTCTTAAAGTCTTTGGACAACTGCTCCCAAGAAGTTATTGAGTGTCTCTTATATTTTTCAAACCAACTTTTAGCAGGTCCTGCCAATGATGTTGGAAACAACATGCACCTGAGCTCGTAACCCACGTTGCTGGCTCTCATGATAGTGCTGAACGTGCTCAGATGACTACACGGGTCGATCTTTCCTTCAAATGTTGGGACGTGAGGAATCCGAAACCCTTGAGGAAATTGAGTTTTGAAAATATGGGGAGCAAACGGCTCGAGCTCCTCATCAGAGTCCTCATATCGACCATTTCCTTGTTCATTCTTTAAAAGCCTAAAGGCTCTTTCGAGCTGATCGATTCTTTCTTGGACTGGGTCAGTAGGAAGTACTGTCTGGAATTGATTGTTATCGATCATGATTCCAGGCTTGCGTCTCTGCAAGGGATCTCTACGCCTATTCAAGCGATCCCTTAGGTTCGGATTTGTTTGCTCTCCATTACCCCGACTCTGATTTAGATGATTTCGCAGGTCGGGACGATTCTTGCGGCTTCCAATGTTATTACGACCTCGGTCATGTTTACTAACGGACCTGGTCTCTCTGGACTCATCACTGGTGAAGCTCATTGCTCGGTTATTCCGTGATGGATTCTTTCTATGTCGCCTCGTCTCAGATGTTTGACTTTTCTCAGATGGAGCGCCTCTCCGCTCCTGGAAAGTCTCTCTGTTTCCTTGTCTTTCCCCCGCACGCCCTTCATTCTGATCTCGAACGGGTTGAGCGTTCCTACGGGGGGGGGGGGGGGGGGGGAGGGGGGCGAAGGATATCTTATGGGTGACAGAGGAAACCGTATAGGCGACGGTGGCTGCCACCCTTGTCGCGGCCTAGAGGGTCCAGAATTCGCCCGAGATGGATTGGTCCCATCTGGTGCGCTCCCAGGTACCTGAGTTCGAGCCTCTACAGGGGTTCGGTTATTCTCAGTTCCTGCAGGCACTTCCACAGGCGGGTTAGCCGGGGCCCGAGCTCGAGTGCCCCTCTGTGGCCTAGGTGGAGCGGATGGCTCTGGTGGTGCCGGAGGTTGAGTCGGCCTCCTTGTGGCAGCATCTTTTCGTGGACGCCCACGGGGTCTCCTGGGAGGAACATGCACGTCCCTTGGAGGAGGGACTTGGTTTTCGTGCGGAGGCGGGGGCTGAGCCACCTGCGCCTCTGCGGCTATCCTTGTCAACTCCTCATTCCGTTTGTTGGCCTCTGCCAACAGCTGCTTCAATTGCCGGTTTTCAAGTTCTACAATAGGAACGTACCGCTCCGGATTGTAGTACATGTCCTCATCCCTTGGTGGAGGAGGTGGTCCCCGGGAATCAGAAGACCCACTTCTCTCCTCAATGTCCGAGTTCTCCATTGGTTGCTTTCCAGGACGTCTTGGGTAATTTTCTTCAGGTGTGTTCTGATTGTTTGTGGCCATGATTTTCTTCAGGGATGAATGGTTAAGGCTCTCAATGAAAGCACCAAACTGTTGACGCCGTTTTTCGTCAATCAGTGAAAGGAGAGCACGTAAATAATAACTGATTACGGCCAATTAAAATATAACAACACAAACACACGATTTTTACGTGGTTCAGCAGTTAAATCTGCCTAGTCCACGAGTCTCTGTTATTAAACTCAAGATTATCTCTGAAAATCCTTCAAGGATGAATTCTTCAGATTTTTCTCTCAAGGTTCAGAATTTCGGTCCTTTACAATGGTGCATGACCTTCTCTATTTATAGAGAAGGCTGCGGAGTACTATCCCACATATTTTGGGTAGTTACTCTTTTTGTGTAAATGAAATAAATGGCTTTAAATGCCTATAATCATATATAAAAGGAAACGTCCCCTAAAGACCAGGGGACGTATAACTGACCAAATAATATCCCATGATATTATGGGATTTACAACAATAAATGTAGACTGCGTCTCTTATGGATAACACTCATAGATATTCTAGGTTTTTATCATATATCTCCAAGGCCTTAGCTTCCCAGGTTTCTCGTCAGCTCCCGAGCTAGAGACATCTACCGAGGTCACATGGCTTGCGAGATCATATGTGCGTCGAGCTCGGGACCCCTAATCCGAGGTCATCCCTGAAGATGGATGCGTCTCCGGAGCTACCTTTCGAGATCATGAACACTCTGAGGTCACCATACTCGAGGCCGTCTATGTCTTGCAGGCTCGATACTTAATCCTGGAACATACTTCCAACTATACGAGTTCATTTGCTGTGAATCCAACTTTCGAGATCATATTTAACATAGCTCGAAATCTGGGTATAACAGTCTAAATCCTGAGTATTCATGAACTCCTGTTTGTGTTTATTGGATATTTTGATTCACTCGTTAAGGTCTCTTAGAATAATGAGACTAATGACTTTTGTTCTGGAGATTCAATATCATGGATGTTTGGTGTTGACCTGTGAAATTGGCCAACGGTCGTATGTACGATATACGACACCTTTTGAATGATATAAATGTAAATATACGACAGAGCACAAATATATAAACAAAACACACAAAAATTTATAGTAGTTCAACCCTGTTCTGATGAACAATAATAACCTAATCCACTTAGTATTTAGTATTGAATCACTCAATTGACAATTACAAAGATGAACTGAAGAGTTCACTCGTCACAAATTTGCCCAAAAGTTAATCCAAATTATCGATCCAAAATTCTATCCATCCCACTCTCAAATGATGCCCAAGTCCTTTATTTATAGTACCTAGGGGCTGTTACATGATCAGAAAGACTGGGAATCAGGGTTTGGTACACGATCATTGGGAGTGGAGATACGTGTCCACCTTCCCATGATTATGAGATTGTAGGTCTTCTCGTCGTTTCTCTGGATCGTGGTTGACAATGCATGATTCAAACCTTCGGAAAAAACACTAAGTCTTGGTTGGTCTATGAGATTTAGGTGCTAGGCCTCATGACCCTTTAGAGCTTGGGTGCTAGGCCTATTGATCTTCTGGGTGTTAGGCCTGTTGATTTAAGCTTGAATGAGCGTGAACTTATCTAGGGAAGTGTATTTGGGAGTTTAGGCCGACCACCCTATGAAGAATAGGGTGGGCCGACCACCCTATGAAGAATAGGGTGGGCCGACCACCCCATGTTGTTCTTAGGCATGCTAGGCCGACCACCCCTAGGGGTTGGGGTTAGGCCGGCCAGCCACCCCTATGGGGCTAGGGCCAGGTCGACCACCCCTAGGGGGTTTAGGCCTGATCGACTTCCTTATAGGTCTTGGACCTATCCATCTTTGTTCATCAGTCTTTTTCAATAATACTTTGTCATTTTTCCATGACTTGTGATGCCACGTGCTGCTTTTTCATTCGTCACGTCATCTCTTGAATTTTGAGGGATAACATTTCCCCCCCAAGTTTATCGCACTGTGTCCAACATTACAGTAAACTTGATCTCGGCCGAGAACATATCATAGTAGTACTCTAACAACAAAGTCCCTCGGGACCTTACGTAGTTATTTATCAACTATCGATAAATTTCTCAGCACGTACTTTTCAAGGATTATGATCCTAAAATTAGCTACATTTTTCAAAGAATTCGACTCCTAAAATCATAATTCCTAAAAATAATCATATTTTTTGAGGAAAATTAATTTCCTAAAAGTCTAATGTATTTTTCAAGGAATTTTGAATTCCTAAAAATATAATATATTTTCAAGGATATTAATCCCTAAAAATACAAAATATCTTTCAAGGAATTTGAATTCCTAAAAATATACAAGGAATTTGAATTCCTAAAAATACAAGATATTTTTCAAGGAAATTGAATTCCTAAATATATGGTTAGCCTGAGAGACTATAAGTAGGGACTCATTCATCAAATCCCTAACCCATGCGCCTACTTCAGGGAAATTCCGAGCTGTAAAATTCTCCAACTTTACGTATCTTCTTTTGGGTAAGTATTCTCTCCCAATCTTTATGTCTTTGATGAATTTGTTTGAATATCCTTGCTTTGCTCTATTTTGATTTAAAACAACTGACTTGTTTGAATAAAAAAACTTGTTTTCATTCAAAGATTGACTTGATCCTTGTTTCTTTTTGCGTGATGCTTTAGGGTTTAGAGGTATGTAGGTCGACCACCCTTAGATTTTCCTTAGCCAGGGTGATTTCCAGGCTCACAAATCCAACATAGGCCGACCACCCCTAGGTTTCCCTGGCTTGGGAAATTTCCAGGGTTTTAGATCCAAGCATAGGTGATTTCCAGGGTTACAAATCCAAGCCTAGGTAGCATTTCCTATGCCATGGGCGATTTCCAGCATTCCCAGGCCTGGGTGGTTGGCCCAAACCTTAGCATAGGTCGACCACCATACTCCGTGTGCGATTTCTAGGGACCCCAAATGTAACAACCCAAAAATGCTAATAAGGTTTAGTGCCTTGATTAGCGTGTCGGGAGGGCATACTTGGATATGTGTGTGATTAATTGATTAAATGCGTGATTATGTAGCATGCATGATATATATGATGATATGAGTATATTTAGACGCATGTTTATGAGTATTAAATATGCATGTTGACCCGTTCTTGTTTATAAGGGCATATCTGTAATTTGGCCCATCAAGGGCATAAATGTGATTATATGTGTTAAATGGTTGAGACCACATTATTATGTGGATATATTTGCAGTATATGGCTCGAGGCGATCCTGGTGAGCATATTAGCAGAATATTCATAGCAGCGTTAATACTCGGGTCGGGGTGAGCCTAGGGGTATTTTGGGAACTTAGAGAATATTTTGGGATTTATTGAGTAACGAGTAAGTATTTGGTAAATAGTTGGACATGACAGGATTAATTGAGAATTGGTAGGATGACTTGAGGAATTAGCGGGAATCGGGATTAATGATCGTTTTACCCTTAAGGGAAATAGAAGAAGCTGAGTTAACTAAGGGGTATTTTTGTAACGTTGTACTACCCAGGGACCATTACACTGTGCATTTTAAACAATGCTAAACTCGTTAATCGAGTCATTTGGCCATAATCATGTAACTAAATGTGATTAACAATTTAGGGTTAAAAATTTTGGTCAAAGATACAACATCTCACTAAAATGTTTACTGTATACATTAGGATCCCAAAATATATTTTAAAGGTTAATTACAATAAAATATTTACAACCAACCGACCTAAGCGGAAAAATAGGGTTTAACCCTAGTTCCTCTTTAAACCCTCAGCTGTGGTGGTCGAGCAGCTGCATATGTACACATCATCACCTAAGCTCTCCAACTCAAGGATGGTCCAACTTTCTTTTGCCTTTACCGGCACCACATAGCACCCGTGAGCCGAGGCTCAGCAAGAAAACTTAAATATGCTCATAAACAGGTAATAACATGTTACTAAATCACAATAAGCATGCTTATCACTAATAATCTTATTCATGCATGCAAGCAAGTCCAAATAAATGATTATGGGGTCCTGCATTTGGATAGATGACTAATGAATCTATATCTGGGGACCTGCTTCTTGAATAGATGACTATTGAGTCAATCTCTTGGGATCTGCTCCCTGAATAGATGACTAATGATTCAATCTCTGGGTAGGTGACTAATGAGTCATTCTTTGGATAGGTGACTAATGAGTCACGCTCTAGGGCTCTGCACCCTAACTATGAATAGGTGACTAATGAGTCACACTCTGGATAGGTGACTAATGAATCACACTCTGAATAGGTGACTAATGAGTCACACTCTGGATAAGTGACTAATGAGTCACACTCTGGGGCTTTGCACCCGAAGCCATGTGACATTTCAGTCACCTGAGCCTTTTGGCCCTGGCTCTAAGTAACTAGCCTTTAGACTAGACCAGCACTTTTAGTTTTCTTCGACCTTGGGGTCGGTCAAGCATTTAATGCCCATGCTGACTAGATCTAATCATTTCAGTTTGCGTTAAACATGCTAATACCGCTCTTGACTCATAAGCCAATACCATACGACTAGTGCTAACACCATTGTCGTTTCTGACTAATGAGTCAGTGCCACTCACACGTAAGCAATGCAACCAGGCATATATCATATGTCAAATATCCAAATATAGGGCATTCATCATGCTTACTCAACAATTACTAGCATAATTATGATCATGCACATTTACAGAGACTCATGCTCTGATCAATTCCATATTCAATATTCATGTCATGACCTAATCACATGTATCCCCTGCATCACATACTGCATGCAGTTTTCTTACCTTTGATCCAAGCACAGGTTACCAATAAATAGCCCTAAAGCATGATCTTGTTTTCAAGTCCCTAGCGATAACCTAGTCACAACCATAATATAAAATCTCATCAAAATGAGTAAATAAATACTTCCAGACTCCAACCTAGCCTCCGGGACGTCGAATCCTACTTAACTGGGTAGTAGGATTGATCCCAAGCCCTTAGAATTAAGTTCCCACGGTTAAAAACCAAATCTGGGCAAAAATGCACAAGCTAGTCGCGACTTGCCCTCAAGTCAGAGAGCATTTTCTTGGGCTTCAGGGTGCAAGCTGCGACTTGGCCCCTTTTGGGTCGTAGTGCGCCCCCTAGGCAGAGCCTCCTTGGCTCCTGGTTCATCCCGGTCGTGAATTGCTAGAACAAGGTCGCGACTTGACCACGAAACCAACCATTTTCTACAGTTTTTCCCACTTAAAATCCTCCAAAAACCTATCCAAACATATCCAAATCCCAAAATCAAAGTTCTCAAACATCCCAATTATCCAAAACCAATAAAACCCAAGTCTCAATCCATCCTAAAACTCATCAAAACATAAAATCCAATCAAAGCTTAAAAACTTTAAAAACTTAGAACTTAAAACTTGGATTACCTCCGATTAAGTTGTTTCCCAACTAAATCCTCCTGCTAATAAGCTTCTAATCTTCCCTAGAATCGCTATGCCTCAATCCTTCCTTGAATCCGAGTCCTGAATTCCTTCGAAAATGCGAACAGGTGTCGAAAAGGGAACAGGAGGGAGAGAACGTTCTTTTATAATTCTGACAGGTTACTTCAAGCTTAAGTAACCTTAAGCAAATCCTAATGCTCGGGGTTCCAAAAACACCCCCTGGGGTAAAATAGTCAAAATTCCCAGAATTTCCCCCTGATCTCACTAACTCCCCATTTATCATCAAATATTTATTCCCATTACCCAATATCCCAATAATGTCCTAAATACTCCTTGACTCACTTCGAGTCAAGTATGGATCCCGTTGTGACTTTCCCACTGGCTTGCCTCCTAGGATCGTCTCGTGTTGAGTAACCCAAGCATAACCAAACAATAATGAAGTACCACGCACATACCACATATATGCCAAATATACAAAAAACAGGCCAAATTATGAAAATGGACCAATTAAACAGAAATGGGTCCACACGCATATTTAATACACCTAAACATGCATATCAAGTCATATTATGATATAACTCACATAATCACATAATGATACACATAAATATCATATAATCATATAATTCCATAATTCGCCATCCTGGCCCCCTAATCAAGGCCCTAAGCCTTATTAGGAAATTTGGGTCATTACAATTTTAATCCTTTTTAGTTTAGGGTGTATTCAACTAAGACTCTAAGGATATACCCAGATACCTCAGGAAATGATCAGAAGCATTAGGAATACTCTAAAACATTCCCTCTCTCTCTCCCTCTCACTCACGTACTCTCTCCCTCTAACTCTCTTATGCCTTCCCGACCCAGGCTATGACTGTTAGGGCCAAGGAGTCGATAACAAAGGTTCCTCCCGAGGTGTCTTCTCCGACTCCTTTGGCGTCTAGTCCTGTCGCAGAGGTAGAGCCATTCTTGCCTACGCCGGTTCCTCCCAGTTTCACCAATGCGGGTGCCTCCTGTTCTGCACCTGCTCCTTTATCTGAGCCACACCAGTCTGCCATACGAAATTTAGGTGCCATCATGGACCGAGCGTCCCATCTGGAGCAGACGACAATGAATTTTAATGGGATTAAGAATGAGGACTTGAGCACCATCCTCACGAAGTCAGTCCTTGACATTCAGAGTCTAAGTCCTCTACAGTTTTCTTTTGGTCTGGTTAGCTTGTATGCTGACATTATCTAACACTTGTGCGTTTTTTGCAGGTGTTGATGTTGGTCTCCCATGTCTGTGATAGGTCTGTAGAGTATACCTCTACGCTTTCCAACCTTCGTTTTGAGCTTGAAGCTGTCCGCCAAGAGGTGCTGGACATTAGGCGCGTTCTTGGATCTAAGGATGCAGACATTGCTTTGAAAGATGAAGAGATCAACACTCTCCACAGAACCGTGGAGCCCAAACAACAGGAAGTGATCGAATTGACTCTCAGGATAACCCAGACAGAGGGGAAACTTGCCGATCAGCTCCAATAGTCTGAAGTTGAGAAAGAGAAGCTGATTGCTGACATGGACCAACTGCGGAAGGATGCTCTTGTCAAGAAGGAGCAAGAAGTAGGGATGCACATTTTCCCCACGGGGACGGGGCCCTGTGGGGACCCACCCCTAATGGGGCGGGGAATCCCTGTCTAAATGGGGAATGAGGCGGGGATGGGGATAACTTTTAATCCCCGAATGTTAAATGGGGCAGGGATGGGGATAGCACTCCCCACCCCGACGAGACCCCGTTTAAATTTTTATATATTTTTGTAATATTTTATATGTATTTTTTCTCTTTTTTTATGGGTTGTAATATTTTAAAATTTATTTAGGATAGTGTTTAATATTTTAAATAATAAATATTGTGCAATATTTTAATTTACTTATAATTTAAGATTTTTATTTTAAAATTTATTTTTCAAATAAATGGGTTCCACGTGGGGATTCCCCGCCCCAATAGGGGATTCCCCACCCTGTCCCTGACGGGGAATAAGCGGGGATGGGGTGGGGACGGGAATTAGAAATATGAATGGGGATAGGGACGGGGGGAGCACTCCCCGCCAATTCCCCGCCCCGTGTGCATCACTAGCAAGAGGTCAAGGTTTCCCAGGACAAGGCTCGAGAGGAGTATTCAGAGACAAATTTTTCTTGCTTCTACTTGATATGGGAGTCCAACAAAGATTTGAACTTGAATTTCCTTCTCGAGAATATGCAAGCGAATGAGCTTAGGAAGTCTCTGGATCGTGAGGCTGCTGAGGCTCAGGGTGGTCTTTCAGATGATACTCCTCGCCCTAGTTAGTCTTCTTTTGGTCCTTTACTTTGTCTTTCCTTTCATGCCATTAGTGGGGCACCTTGTACTTGAAATTTTTTACAGATGACATTTTATGCCGTTATCCTTTTTTTTTTTGTTCTGAGTACTCAGTGGATTGATTGATTTTTTTTTTTATTTCTAATGCTTACTAAGTATATCAACTCACAACCCTCATTGGTTCAGGTATCAATATACTCTGAACACATGTATTTCACGTGCCATACTATCCTTACTCCTTTACGTTTTTCATGCTAACAACCATGGTAATGTGAGTAGTACGATACCTCACCAAGTACCATGAACAAAACAGCCAGGTCGACCACCCCATGGGTGATAGGCCGACCACCTTATAGGGTTGATGATCTGGCCTACCATCGTATATGGGACTTGGCTAGGAGTCTCCCCACCAATGCCTTTTTTGTTTTTGGTTTTTTCACTTTCGGAACATATGTTAAACAAATGTCCTAGAAAAACTTGAGCTTGCTTAGTACTTAAGGTCACATCCTCATTGCTTGTGTATATCCCGATCGGTATGTACTATATGCCCCCCAAGTGATCATGGGTTTAAAAGCCTTGGTCACTTGCTACTTGACCATGCCTTGCTTTGAGCGTTTAGACACATAGTACTATCCTTTTCACCCAATGATGCAAGCAGCAAATGCTTGTCCCTCATTGGTAGTCGGGTGATGGTTTCATACTCAGTAGTAATGATACCTATACATAGATGCAAATTGTGTAGCAAGTGTCGATCACGATCTACGTAATCTCTCGTGTACTCGTTATAATGATTGTCGACAGAATTGTCTAAGTTGGAACAACTAGGTCTAGATGTGCTAATCGAGCCTGTAACGAGTCTTAGATAAAATCATCGATCGATCCCTCAAGGATCAAATTTGATTATGATCCGATGATGGTGACTGGTCTTTGGACCAGTCTCTTTTTTGATCGTATGGGTTGATAGGTTCCTCAAGAACCAGGATCGAACGTGATCAAATAATGGCGACAAGGTCCTTGGACCAGTCTCTTGTTTGGATCATATGGGTCGATAGGCTCCTCAAGAACCAAGATCGAACATGATCCATAATTTGACGACAAGGACTTAGGACCTATCTTTCTTGTTGATCGTGTGGGTCGATAGGTTCCTCAAGAACCACGATCGAACATGATCAAATAGTTTGGCGACAAGGTCCTCGGACCTGTCTCTTATGGAACGTAATTTAAAGAATTAAGAGAAACTTAAGAAATCAAATTCATTGAATCACAATGACTGTTACATAGATAATTTGAAAATACTACATTTACAAATTAAAACTTGTGTCGTTACTGAACAGCTTCACTGATAGTACCGGCGGAGGTGTTCGCCATTCCATTAGTTTTTGATTAGTTCTCCATTCAGTCGAGCTATCTTGTATGTCCCTAGTGGAATCACCTCCACCACAAGATGCATGGCCAGTCGCCATTCGTGCTGTTGTTCGATGTGACCATAGGACCTCCGGAAGTAATTCTGGCCAGACTCCTTTAGTTTGTTCAAGGCGTTTCTTCAGAGTGTCTTTGATAGTCTTATTCACTACTTCTACTTGACCATTAGCTTGGGGGTGTGCTACCAAGGAAAAGCTCTTTGTGATTCCATGCCTCGTACAAAATTCGGTGAACATATCACTGTCGAATTGAGTCCCATTGTCCGAGGCTATCTTCTTTGGTAAACCGAATCAACATATGATATTCTTTATCACAAAGTCTAAGACTTTCTTCGAGGTGATGGTGGTGAGCGGTTCTGCTTCAGTCCATTTGGTGAAGTAGTGTACCGCTACAACAACAAATTTGACTCCTCCCCTTCCCGTGGGTAGCTTTCCGATCAGGTCGATTCCCCATACAACGAAGGGCCAAGGGCTTTGCATTTGTGTTAATTTATTAGGTGCCGCCCGAGGTATCTTGGAGAACATCTGACATTTGTGGCATCTTTTGACATACTCCATCGAGTCTTCATTCATCGTTGGCCAAAATTATCCTTGTGTTTAGGATTTTCTTTGAAAAGGCTCTGCTCCCCAACGCGATCTCCACAAAACCCCTCGTGTAACTCGATCATTAACAACTTTGACTGGTTGGGTGCAACACACCTTAGTAGTGGTAGGGAGTACCCTCGTCGGTACATGACTTCTTCGACTATCATATATCGTTCAGCTTGTCTCACCAACTTCCTTGCTTTATTCTGATCACTGGGTACTACTCCTTGGTTGAGATAGTTAATAATAGGGGTCACCCACCTAAGTTGACTATCAAGAATAAGTATCCCCTGCCGAAGATTGACGACTTGTTCGATCAGCTGCAGGGTAAGACGGTGTTCTCGAAGATTGATCTTCGATCTGGTTATCACCAGCTGAGGATCAAGGACGAGGATGATAACTCTACAAAATAGAGTTATTTTACCATATTTTATATGCTAATTGTTGCTTAGTTCTTGAGTTTTTAATTGATTTATTAAGTTTTTAAGTAATTTTGAATTTATTGGGTTTATTTTGATTTTATATATTTTTGGGTGTTTTTATAGTTATTTTGTTGTAAAATATTGTGGTTAATTATTTGAATTATTATTGTTTAATTTGAGGTAAAAACATGCATTTTTTAGCTTAAATGTTAGGTAAATTAAATTTTAATTAATATTTTCATAGAAGTTATATGGTATATTTTATTAGAGAAAATAATTAATTTTAATTTAGTTTATGATTATTTTGTAGGAAACAATGTGCATTTTGGTACTTTGAAAAGAAAAGAAAAGAAAAGAATTAAAGTTGAAAAAAGAAGTGGGAAAATGGGCATTTATGAAACTCCATCAGCCTAAGGCCCAAGTAGCAAGCCCCAGGCCCATTTCTCCTCCAGCCTTCAACAGCTGCTTCAGCCCCACGCCACTCACCCATAAGCCAATGTCTCCACCTCAACCCCTCAGCAACAGGCCCGTGCACCCCATCTGGCCCAACTCGCCCAAGGCCCAATTGAGGCCTTGCCCAGTTGCTCCCAAACAGCCTGCCAACCCAGCCACCAAGCCTCCAAACTTTTCCCCTTTTTGAGCCCAACAAAAGCACATTGTCCCCTTGTTCCCTTTGTCCAAAAATACTATTTTTTTACCCAAACTTTTCTACACATTTTACCCCAAAATCATCATTACACCCCTAAAATTTACCCCTATTTGCCATATTATTATTAATTTAATTAATTTAATCAACTTAATTAATTTAAATTGATTATTTTAATACTCTCATTTTGGCTACAAATAGGGAATTTTCAAGACCATTTAGGGTGCTCATATTTGGAGAGGTTACACTACACGTTCTTCACTTTCAAGACCTTTCCATTTTCTTCTTCTTCTTCTTTTTGGTTAATTTTCTATGTGTTTTTAGAGGAAAAATTTGGGGGTTCATCCTCCAAATTTTCCTATTTATGTTTGTAATCTTTTTGGTTTGTAATTTCTATTCTAGTTATGAGCTTCTAATCTTTTTAAGATTATTAAGGTGATGATGAAACAATATGCAACTAGATAGTATTTATTTTGTATGTTGATTTCCCATTTTGTGCAACAAAGTTTATGGAACTTTCTTCTTCAAATATCTTCTTTCATCTTAAATATCATGTATTTTGGATTGTTAGCACATATTTACACTTTGTTCTTCATTAGTGCAAAAAAATAATATTCTTTGTATAACATGTGTCATTAAATTGTACGCATCCATGCTTAGAACAAAAATATTATGTTTTGCCTTATAAATAATGTTCATTGATTTATTTGTTATTTCATTAGATTGATTTACACTAAATGCTTTGAAATTATAATTTTAAAAAGTGAAGATAGATCCTATATTTTTATAAAAACTTGTGCTCAAATAGAATATCTAATTTGAATAAGTGATGGTTTGATTAATTTCTACTATTACTAAAACTTGAGAATCAATGTACTTTTAAATATTATTGAACTTATATTTTGTGGTTTTTATTATCTTAATAATCTTTCTTTTACCATTTTGATTTCTACTATTAATTTATGTTTATACATTGTCTTTAATTTCTTTATTATTGTCTTTTATTTTATTTTTATTGTTACAAAAATCTCTTCAATCTTTGGAGCTAGGTTAAAATTTGTTAATTTTAGTTTAAAATAGTTTTCTTTTCGATTTTAGACAACTCCTTTGGGTTCGACATCCTTGCTTACACGATCACTATTCTATATGAACGATTCGTGCGCTTGCGATTTATAAATATTTAAAACATACCCTCTTTGGGTCCATCAGAGGACATATCGAAGACGACCTTTCGAATGAGATATGGGCACTATGAGTTCTTGGTCAAGTCATTTGGTTTAACCAATGCCCCAGCATCCTTCATGGATTTAATGAACACAATGACTTTTTGGATCAGTTCATCATCGTCTTCATCGACGACATTTTAGTGTACTCCAGCTTAGAGGCAAAGCGCGAGTTTCATCTTCGACAGGTCTTGCAGAGGTTAAGAGAGCACCACTTGTACGCCAAGTTTAAGAAGTGTGAGTTTTGGCTACCAGAAGTGACATTCCTTGGACATATTGTTGGTGGAGATGGGATTAAGGTGGAGGCAGTTAGGGATTGGCCGAGGCCAAGGAACGCCTCAGAGATTTGGAATTTTCTCCGTTTAGTGGGTTACTAAAAACGGTTTGTAGAAGGCTTCTCAAAGATAGCAACACCTATGACAGAATTGACACGAAAGAATTTGAAGTTCGTCTGGTCAGACAAGTGTGAAAACAGCTTTCAAGAATTGAAGTGGCGACTTATTATTGCACCTGTGTTAAGTCTTCCTTTGGAGGAAGGAAAGTTTGTATTCTATTGCGATGCGTCAAGGTTGGGTTTGGGCTGTGTGTTGATGCAGAACGAGAAGGTTATAGCTTATGCGTCACGATAGCTAAAGGAGTATGAACATCGGTATCCTACCCATGATTTGGAGTTGGCAGCGATGGTATTCGCACTGAAGGTTTGGCGGAACTATCTGTACGAGGAGAAGTGTGAGATATACACCGATCACAAGAGTTTGAAGTACTTCTTCACACAGAAGGACCTGAACATGAGGCAGAGACGTTGGCTAGAGTTGGTAAAAGACTATGACTGTGATATTCTTTACCATCTGGGGAAAGCCAACATTGTGGCAGATGCATTGAGCTGGAGGGGCCCAGGTCAGTTATATAGTTCTACCCAGATTTCGAGAGAGTTAGCTGATGAGATGGTCAGAGGAGGGATAGAATTGGTGATGGGCCGGTTGGCCAACATTACTCTGCAGTCGACCCTGCTAGAATGGATTAAGGAAGGTCAGTTGGTAGACGCTCAATTATAGGAGGTTAGAGAGAATGTATAAGAGAGAGTAGCTAAGGATTATTCTATCTCCGAGGTTGGTTTGTTACAGTATCAGGGGCGGATTTGTGTCCCAGCTGATGTGGGGATCAGACGAGAGATATTAGATGAGTCGCATACTACGTCGTAATCACTTCATCCGGGTACCACGAAGATGTATTAGGATCTACGGATGTTATATTGGTGGCCCGGGATGAAGAAGGACATGGTGGAGTATGTGGCCAGACGTTTAACCTGTCAACAGGTGAAGGCTGAGCATCAGCGACCAGCAGGGTTGCTTCAGCCTTTGGGTATTCTCGAATGGAAATGGGAGGATATTGCGATGGACTTTGTGGGAGGTTTACCTAGGACTGTAGGGTTTCATGACTCGGTGTTGGGTGATTGTGGAAAGATACACCAAGTCAGCTCATTTTCTTCCAGTGAAGACAACATACATAGTGGATCAGTATGCAAAATTATATGTGAGGAAGATCGTACGTCTCCATGGGGTTCCTAAGTCCATAGTATCAAATCGATATTCTATCTTTACCTTCAAGTTTTAGGGTAGTTTGCAGAAGGCTATGGGAACTCAGTTGAAGTTCAGCACAACCTTTCATCCT
This sequence comes from Humulus lupulus, assembly GCF_963169125.1. NCBI lineage: Eukaryota > Viridiplantae > Streptophyta > Magnoliopsida > Rosales > Cannabaceae > Humulus > Humulus lupulus. The sequence goes on along the minus strand of NC_084799.1, from coordinate 18,218,787 downwards.
CAGACTGATAAACAGTCTGAGAGGATGATTCAGGTGTTGGAGGATATGCTTCGAGCGTGCGTGATTGATTTTGAGAGATCATGGAGTAAGTATCTTCCATTGATTGAGTTTTCATATAACAATAGTTACCAATCAACGATTGGAGTGACTCCCTATGAGATGTTATATGGGAGGAGATGTAGATCACCCATTTATTGGGATGAGATGGGTGAGAGGAAGTATTTGGGACCGAACATGGTTCAGAAGACAAATGAAGCTATTGAGAAGATCCGAGCTAGGATGCTCACCTCACAGAGCAGACGGAAAAGCTACATTGATCCTAAGCGTAGAGACGTGGAGTTCCAGGTTGGGGACCACGTGTTTCTGCGGGTTTCACCATTGCGAGGGGTGAGGAGATTTGGGAAGAAGGGAAAGCTGAGCCCTAGATTCATCAGACCTTTTGAGATCTTAGAGAGGATCAGACAGGTGGCTTATAGGTTAGTTTTGCCACCGTCGTTGTCGGGAGTTCATGACATATTCCATGTTTCTATGCTCCGGAAGTACGTCTCAGATACGGCACATGTGTTAAAGTATGAAGACCTGAAATTGCAGACAGATTTGTCTTATGAGGAGCGACCGATTCAAATTTTGGATCGGAAGAATAAAGTCCTACGGAATAAGATGATTCCTCTGGTTAAAGTGTTATGGAGGAATAGTAGGGTCGAGGAGGCGACCTGGGAGCTTGAGTCAGCAATGCAGGATCAATATCCCGAGTTATTCATGTAAATTTTGAGGACGAAATTCTCGTTAGGAGGGGATAGTTGTAACGACCCAAAATTACTAATAGGGCTTCAGGGCCTTGATTAGTGTGCCAGGAGGTCATAGCTGGATTATGTGTGATTTAAATGATTAAATGCATGATTATGTGATAAGCATGCTTATATGATTATCTGGATATATGAGAAACATGATTATGAGTATTAGTATGCATGTAGGCCCTGATTAGGTTATAAGGGCATATTCGTAATCTTGGCCCGTTGAGGGCATAAATGTAATATTTGCGATAAACTGTTGAGAGCACTTTATTATGTGGATATATTTGTAGCTTGTGACTCGAGGCGATCCTGGTGAGCGGTTTAGCGAAAAAGTACTTTTTGGGAATCTGAGAAATATATTGGAGACTATTTGGCATTGAGGAAAATAATTGGTGATTAGTTAGGTGTCGGGGTTTAAGCGGTAATTGTTAGAAACACTCGATGAATTAGTGAGAATTGGGAACAATGACCAAAATGTCCTTAGGATGATTTAAGACTTAGGTTTTAATGGGAGGGCAAAATGGTCTTTTGGATGGTTAAAAAAGATAAGTGTTATTCTGTTTTGGCCTTAGTGGAAATTGTAGAAGATAGTGGAATCAGAAGGAAGGAAAGAAAGAAGGAAAACAGGGGCTCTTTCTCTCTCTCTCTCTCGGTTTAGGCCATTCTTCACCATTTCTTGAGGTGTTTTGGAGCTGTAATTCAGAGGAGGCTTAGGCTAAGGCTTAGAACTTTGGTCCTTGGTGAAGCTAGGAAGTTCAGCTGGAACTAAGCTCAATTAGGGTAAGGTTTAAAGATTTCTGATGAGTTTTTCTAAACTTTGTTGAGATGGATTTCTAAACTTGAACTTTGGATGGAATTAAGGGAATTAAGCTTGAGGAATTGAGGAGCTTAAGGCTGAAAGGATACTAAGGGCAACCTAGGATTGAATTTCCCATCAAAGGTAAGGAATTCTATGCTTGATCATCTGAGTTGCTGGATAACTTTTGAGTTTCTGGTTGAGTTTTTGAGTCTTGGGTTCAAATCTTGTTTTCTTTGTTTGATGGTGCATGTGGCTAAGTTTTGTGTTGTTGGGTTATGTGGGATGAGATGTAAGGGATGGTAGGTTCAATTTGGTGTATGGTTGAGGTTTGGAGGGGTTTTATGGATGTTGGCTCGGGGAAAATCGAAGGAAGAAACTCAGAGTGCTGAAGGTTCTGTAAGTAGCATTGTAGCGCTAGCCTTAGGGCGCTACAGTGCTAGGCTTGAGTTCCTAGGGGCTTTTGGCTCTGCTTGTAGCGCTATAGTGCCCACTCTGTGGCGCTGTAGCGCTACCCTGCCTTCAGAAGTGGATTTTTGGATATTTCCTTAGGGTTTTCGCCCAGGGGCTCGGGGTTTGATTCCACCACCCCGTTTGGTGGAATTAGGGCTTCCCGAGGGCTCAGGATTGGTCCCGAGGTTAGGTTTTGGAATTGAAGTTTAGTGATGGTTCTAATTTATGGTTGTGACTAGGTGTACGCTAGGGCTCGGACGAGATCGTGCTTGAAGGTCGATTTCACTAATCAAGGCTATCAGAATCAAAGGTAAGAAACTGCACCCGGTTATGTGTTTGTGTTGGGACTAAGAGTTCCCTATATTCATATGTGATGTAATGAGATGGTATTATGCCATGGGACATGTGATAAACAGTCTAAGAGTGCCGGAATCAATATTTGTGCACAGGGCACGACTCGACCACTGGTAGATGAGGTTAAGTATATAATCACTGACCTCAGCCTAAGCGAGCCGGAGTCAGTGGGATAATCAGAGGGTGCGGCCTAAGGGCGTCGACCCTGTATTATGGTGTGATAGGTTTAATGTTGTTTAATTGATGAATGTGACAAGCGTGTTATCTGAATAACTGATTATTGGTTTGTGGATTGATATCACTGTTTATGTGAGCTGTATGACTTGTTATATAACTGACTGTCGCTTATTGCTTATATTCTGTATTATGGCTTTCTTGCTGGGCCTCGGCTGACGGGTGCTACGTGGTGCAGGTAGAGGCAAATGCAAGGTGGACCAGTCATGAGTTGGAGAGCTTTGAGGCTGAATGTACATAGTCAGCTGATCGACCACCACAGTCGAGGAGTGATACAAGACGAGAGAAGCCTAAATGTCTTTTTCCCTTAGAGTGGCCAGTACATGTTTATAACCTAGAATTTTTGTAAACTGTATTTTAAACCCTATTTCTTTTGGGATCCCATGTACAAAATATTTAATTATATGAAATGTAACTTTTGTAGCCAATTTTTTTAACCCTAGTTCAATTATAGTTTCAGTAACACGTTTGTAATGAAATGACTTGATTAGCAAGTCTTGCACCTTTATAAACACACAGTGTAACGGTCTTGGCCACTCAGGGCGTTACACCTAATAAGTGAAACGACACCGTTTCTATAGGCTGATAAGTGGGTTTCAAAAACTATTAGCGGCGACATGTGTCACCACTAATAGTTAAATAAAACTATGGGGTAAATTTTTCATGTTTTTTTCTTCTAAATTTTTAAATTTTTATTAGGGGCGACTTGTCGCCGCTAATAGTAGAAAAAAATCGCTCCGTAATTAGTTCTCTAATTAGTAATACCTATTCACGGTGATATCAGGGGCGGAGATGCATTGTCACCGCTGATAATGATATTCTTAGTGACAGTTTTCAGTCGCCCCTAAAAGCTTTTTTTATTGTAGTGTATTACATTACTATGATGCCTAATACCACATGTTGCCTCGTAGGATAATTGAATTGACATGGCACTTTATATAAAATTTCATTTGTTACATTTTGTCGCATTATATGATGTTGTTCACCTTAATTATAAGGTTTCATATAACAACATTCTATATATAAATTTACAACTATTACGAACATGAAAATTGTTATTGGGCGGTGCGTAATACCACATATATAGTACAATATGTGAGAGCAGACATTCAGTGACATCATCAATCTGCATCAAGTCATCTAATTAAATTGTTATTAATTAATTTCACTTAATAGTAACTTTATTAAGAGTCATGATCGTGCATACAAAATATATGTTTTAAAACATCACATTATAGTGGAGATACTTTTAGTATAATGAGTCTCCTCTTACATAAATACAACTAGTTAGATAAAAAGGCTGTCACATAAGTGTATAATATTCTTGTGCACATTTTGTGTGCACATATCACTATTTTTTTGTATTAATAGTTTTTTTTAATTGAATCAAGATTTTTTTAGTCTATATGGTTTCTCATGTATAACCAATAAATATATCTCCTATTATTTTAAAAAAATCAACTAATTTGTATATTCACTAATTAGATATTAATCAAGGCAAAAATAAACAAATAATCGTATTTCTTTAGTTGGCCCCCCTAATATGATGACAAGTAATAGGACAATGCCATTGAGGGAGTATTTTTCTTTCTCTTTTGGGAGGCACAATATATTTGTAACGCATGCATGGCTATAGCTGCATGAGTCCTAATACATAGACTACTATATATATGTTAGGAAAATATAAGTGAACTCAATGAAAATGGTAAAAAAATCTTTACAACTCTAAACAAAATATACAAATAAACAATGATTGATTAAATAATGTTACAATTCTATGACTGAAATGTAACGCCCCAAACTCCAGGGACCGTTACGGTGTGCCTTGTAAACAGTGCTAAACTCGCTAATCGAGTCATTTGGCCAAAACGTGTAACTAAGTATGATTAGCGGTTTAGGGTCTAAACATTTTTGGTTAAGATGTAACGTTTCACTAGAACGTTTAATATATACGTTGGGATCCCGAAAATATAATTTCAGAGTCTATTACAGAAAATATTTACAACAGGCCGTTCTAAGCGGCAAAACAGGGTTCAACCCTAGTTCCACTTTAAACCTCGGCCGTGGCGGACGAGCAGCTGCATATGTACACATCATCACCTAAGCTCTCCAACTCAAGGATGGTCCAGCTTCCTTTTGCCTTTACCTGCACCACGTAGCACCCGTGAGCCGAAGTCCAGCAAGAAAACACAATAAAGCATGATATAATATCAACAATGATCATAATAACCATTCAGGACTATCAGCCCAAGCAAATAGGTGACAATAGCCAAAAGTCACAATAATGAGCATCGCTCCTTCAAGCCATGTGACGATAGGGTCACCAGGGCTTAACTGATACATGATCCTTCCATAAGTTTGATTAGGACAGGTGCAAGGTGATTAGTCACCAACATAACCTTCCTCACGACTCTAGAGTCGAAGCTATGGACAACGTCCCTTAGCCATGTGACAAACGGTCACCGGGGTCAATACCTTGGCTATAGTCATCTGGTCGTAGACCAGGCAAGCGCTTATAAGTTCTTCGACCCTTTGGGTCGGTCTAGCATTAATACCCCATATGAGTCATTCAATGCATGATTCTCGACTCTAGAGTCGGTCCCTGACTAGTCAGTGTCTTTCACTAGTAAGACATGCCACCAATCACATATCACATGTTCCACATCCATAAACGAGGCATTTAGCATGCTTACCAAACAGATAGTAGTACTATTAGGGCCATGCATAAACACAGAGGCTCAAGCTCTAAACAGTATCATACTCAGTATATAAAGCATGTCCCAAACACATGTTTCTCATGCATCATATGTAATAAATCCAACAATCCAACATGCACCAATAACAGCCATGCATGTCACGTTTAATAGTCAACCAACATGCATCAAGAATAGCCATGCATGTCTCATACTCATTAATCAACCAACATGCACCATAATAGCCATGCATGTCACATATACACATGGTGCAGTTTTCTTACCTCAATGTCGAGCTAGAACGATTAAAAGAACAACCCTTGAGAACGATCAACTTTTAGTCCTTTAGCGGCCACCTAGTCATAACCAAATATAAGGTATCATTAATAAAAATGATCAACTTAAGTTCCCAAATCAATATCTAGCCTCCGGGACAACATTCCCCACTTAACTGGGTACTAGGACCAACCCCGAGGCCTATGGTAGACATCCCCAAGTCAAAAACCCTATTCTGGCCAAATCTGCCCTGATGGGCCGCGGCTCGCCATAGCCACGCCGCGGCTCACCTTCCTGACAGAGCCAAACCCTTCACAAAAATGCACGTAGGCCGCGGCTCACCATAGCCGTGCCGCGGCCCATTACCAAAACCAGCAAGCACCAGCTTGCTTTCCCCTGCGTTTTCCTTCGAATCCAACCCTTCAAACCAGTCCCAAACCTCAACCTAACACCCAATTTAACCACCAAACATCATCTACAACTCACCCACATCAAAACCCAAGTTAAACCTCAATTAAACTTCCATTAATTCAAACTTTCCACAAGTGATACACAAGTTAAAAACTAAAACTCAAAACAGAGTATAAACCAGAAACTAATGGTTGAAGCTTACCTCAAACACGATTTGAATCCTCTTTAATGGTTGAACTCAAGCTAAACCTCCCCAAACTTGATTCCCTAGCTTGCTTCCTCAAGATAGGCTCTCAAAACCTAAAGAAAAGTGAAGGGGAAATCTTGTACGGGAGAGAAAGGGAGAAGGAAGAAGATAGCTCTGTTTTGGCTCTGTATTTTCTACAGCCTTTAAGTCATATATATCCTTAGGGTGATATAAATCCTTAAGGTCAAAAGACCATAATGCCCTTAGGCCAAATAAACCCCTCTAAAAGCTTCCGAGGGTAAAACCGTCCTTTCTCGCCTATCTCGTTAATTATAATTAACGCTCTCCAATTCCCGCTATTCTCAATATTCCCAAATACCAATAAATCATATCCCATTACCTTTTAATTCCCGGTGATGCTCTAATCATCAATTCCACCTCGAGTCTCACCCCGAGCCTCGAACTTAAACCCGTTATGACTAGACCGAACACTTACATCACATTATCGTCTCATGTCGATTAGCTCGAACCAATCCACCTTATAATGTGGCTATATTAATTATTCACAACCATGCACCCAAAATATACAATTACGCCCACAGTGGCCAAATTACCAAAATACCCTCATAATTAACATATGAGCCCATATGCATGCATTCACCATCATGTAATAATATAACTCACGTAAACATGCATATAATCATTAAATACTATAATGAATCAATTATGGCCCTCCCAACCTCCTAATCAAGGTCCTAAACCTTAATAGGAAATTTGGGGCATTACATGAAAATTACAAATAGAATAAGAAAGAGTAGAATAAGACAATAGAAAATTATAACTCTAAACAAAATATACAAATAAAGTAATAGTGTTTGAAACAAAAAGAAATAAAAGATTACAACTCTTAAACAAGAAATACAAGTAAATAAGAAAAGAAGAATAAGAAGAAAAACAATACTAGAAAATGTAAGAACAAGAACAAAAAACAAGAAACTCTTACTCACACAACCAAAGTAAAGAGTGTTGGGGATCATCAACTTGAACAAGGTATAAACTTTTGTCCAAAAGCTTATTTCCCCCTAACTCAAGCACTAAGGGAACTCTCTCAATTTTTTGAAATAGTTTTATGGAATTATCAAGTCTCTAGGTGTTTTCTAACCAAGTGCTTTAATGGATAGAAAAAATGTATCTTACAAGTGAGCAATATGCTCCTATTTATAGAATTTAGAGACACCCTTTGAATTTCAAATTCCACCAACCTCCATGGTTGTTACCAATGATTAATTGGATGTTTATGGAATTAAAAAGAAGATTTAGGAGTTATTTGTGTTGTTAGAGCTGTTAAAAAAAGTTGGAAAATTTGAAATTTTTGGCGGCCAGCCCTCTTGACCACGGCCACGGGCATTGCTGGCTGTGGCTGTGGCTCTCTGTCACCCAGGCCGCGGCTACCAGTGCTCCTAACCGCAGCCACTGACCAGTTTCAGCACACAAAATTGTGCTATTTTTCCAAACGATTCCAAAGGATTTTCAATTGATTTTGTAACTCTCAAACACATTATTGGGGTTAAAACTAAGTCTTCAACATCCATTTTACTTATGGCTTTAAGAAATTCAACTCAAAATTGTGTAATAACAAATCTACCCAATAATGAGCAATATTTGGAAGTTACAAATTTGTAACACCAAATATGTTACATAATTGAATATTCACATGTATCTAAATATTGTAATTCTCTTTTATATGTTACATTATGTGATATTTTTTGTCACATTTATTTAATATATAAAACATTATATTATAAAATAATATAACAACATATATATAATTATATTTATTTGTTAAACTGCTCGAGAGATTTACGTTAAATTACAGAATTAGGTATGAAGTGTTAAGCTTTGGATATTTAATTAGCCGCCATATTCCCCATTTCCTCTTTATAAGTCAAAAACTCTCCCTCTTGGCCTTTGAACTCCATTTGGAACCTTTAGGTCAATGTGTACTGCTCTGAGATAAGTTAGATTATTTGACATATTTGGGATGATTTGTATACCCATAACTTTTTGATATTTTCCTATATATTTTCTCATAAATTTTTTGAATCGGTCATGTGAGACTCTATCAAATATTACATTTTGGTCTTATATAATATATGTTTAAAGTGGATCATTATATTCACTCTTTCATGTGTAAGAAGAAGAAAAAATCTACATTAAATGAATATGAGGAACACAATATGCTTATTTTAAAGTGTGTTCAAGGAGGACTTGAAATTGACATTTTTTTTATATATAAAATTTGGTTTTGTGTTTAATGATTATTTTTTAATTTTTTTTAAGAATAATAAATAAATATTTTGGCTAATAAATATATTTGAAAGTGTTAGTTGAATGATCTAATGAGCCTTATCTTTTCTCATGGCATGAGTAAAAGGATATTAAGTGTTGAACTTAGGAGCTATTTAGTATAGGAGTGAGAAATACCATTACACAACCTATAATTATTTTATGAATGAACTAAAAAAAATCTCCATGTGGCTTTGTCACTGATTACTCAATCTATCACCAATTCATTTTAAGTTGTAACCATAATCCTAATAATAAATTGTGCATTTTTTTTTCTATTTTTCGCAATAATTAATTTAAAATTAAAATGGTTTTGAATTACATATGTGATTAGATTTTAATCCAAAATTATTTGAAATCTACCTTAGTACGAATTGGTAAGGATTTGATTGGATAACTACTCTTAACAACATATGTGTTCAATTTTTCAGTTTTATTGTTTAATCTTCATTTTTCTCATCTTGGGATTCCTTTCCCTTGGAAAAGTACAAATATACTACAAATTTGACCCTATACATGTAGGTCCAAATGGAAGTTTAACATGTAAAGTAAAGGCCCCACGTAACCCCATGTAAATTAATATAGTAGCTAAGTCATATAAATTTCCAAGCTAAGTCATCTGGGTGACGATATATCATGATGACAAAGTGCAAGATTTTCTTATTTCACTGGCATGAGGTGTTATATCTAACGGTAAAAGTTGATGGAAGTTTTTTCATGGATATATTAATAAACAAAATTCAGAACTACAACAAATTTAGTTGATTATTTTTATTTTAATTTATTAAAAAAAATGCCATTTTATAGGAGGACATTAAAAAAAAGATAAAAACATGTTAAGAGATATTTTTTACTATTTCAATAAATGTTATTTTTAGTTTCTATAATAGCAGAGAATTAAACAATTTTAACTCGATGATGATCAGTTTAAACCGAATAAGACAAAGTGGCCTCATGGTAATAAATTTTTATGTAAACCTAATAAATATATTAGTGTGGCGTCAAAAGTATTAATATATATTTATTTAACTGGTACAAAAATATTCACTAGTTTGCACGAGTGCTTCCAAGGTCGTCAATGCTAAATAAGTTGTCTTTAAATATGCTTTTTTTTTTCCACGGTTTATACAAGGTTTTTTTTATACAATGAATGAAAAAAAAAGTAATGGTGATTGAGGTTTATTGTATAATGTATTATACTATTATTAATCAATAACAATAATTATTATTTTATATTAATCGCCGTGAGTAATTACTTAGAAAATTCCACAAAAATTAAGTCTCGAGTGTTCGTTCTAATTTGGGTTGACAAAAACAAATTGGATTTGAAACAAAATGACAATAAAAGGTACAATAATTTATTTTATTTAACAACCGGTGATGAGTAACGAGTGACGAGTGATGAGTGACAACCAAGTAATATTTCCAACAAAAAGTTTCCAGGAAAAAGAAAGATAATATTTTATACACAGACGTATATAACATTCAACTCATTATATCTTCTTCTTTAATATATGTACTAAAATTTGACCATTAATGAATATGTTATTTTCCAAACATCAACATGCAGCTTCCAAGAAATATCAATATTATTTGAACAGTAAATAGTGAAATCGATCGAAGAACTTATTTAAAAAAAAAAAATTTAATTATAATTTTTAAAACAAAAAATACCAAATAAAGTATTAGTGCTATTGTTTTCGGACTTTGACTGGGGAAGTACTGGCTTGTCTGTCCAAACGTCTAATTGGTATTTCGTTCTAAGTTTATCCTTATATTATAATTTAACTATCTTTAAACTTATTTTGTATTTCATAGGATCTATTTTATTTTAGATAAGATATTTTAGGCAAAATGAAGGGATATAGATCCCTTTGGTTAGGTTTTTATTTTTTATTTTAGATAGTGTTGACTGCGTTTTTAGCCAACGACGTGAGAACGTCAAAAACGATAAACCTTCAAGAGAATTTAAACGACACAGACAGTTTTATCAAAGAAAGTAAATAACACACAAGATTTTTATAGTGGTTCAGCCCCAATATGTTGGTAATAGCCTAATCCACTTAGAGTTGTGATTATAGATCTGTACTCAAGATCAGATGGACTGATCCAACTGAGTTTCTTCAGTACAGATTGCAAAAATACAAGAATTCTTTATGATACCAGCACTTTCTCTCTCTAGAAAACTCAGACCCAAAATTTCCCAAAAGTCTCAAAAGAAGCAGAAGAAGCCCCTTTCTAATCCCATAAGCCACATATTTATATGCTTAGGATCATATATCTGATATCCCCTAGAATAGGGATATTTTATTATATTTATTACATTTAAATTACAAAAAACATTCAAAATGTAACAGAACCCCCAATTTGTGAGAAGAAGGAGAGATTCCCGCGTGTGCAAAGACCGGTTCTTGTTGAAGTTTTTTTTGGGAATCTTGACTTAGTCCTCCTCTATCTGGTCGACCCATATCTCCTACTGACCACTCATGCAAGTGCTGGTCGGACACATGCATGTTGGACATATGCAAGTGCTGGTAGGACAAGCATTTGCTGGTCGGACATGTGCATGGTGGTAGGACATGTGCATGCTGGTAGGACATGCACTCCTTTCCTCTAACATGGCACTCTCCTCTAGCATGCCATGTCTCTCGTCTAACATGACACTCTCCTCTAGTATGACATTTCTTTTTTGGACAACCATGCACTTGCTGGACATATGCATAAAGACCACATTCTTGGGATCTCCTCGGACCAAGGTCCCTTGGGCTCTCCTCAGACCAAGGTCCGACCTCACCTTGGCCTTTCATCGGACCAAGGTCCGACCGGGCACTTGGACTGCTCCTCGGATGTACTTGGCTTGGACGTGACACTCTCAAGCAGTCAAAACTCTTCATCAGTCTACCGGGTCACTTTATCACAACTTTGAGGAGTTAATGTATTAATTGACTATTTAATGTGTCTTTTACGGACCATGTACTGCCATTTGTCACCTTTATTGCCACGTCATCAATCTCCATTTTTGGGGATAACAGATAGGATATCTATTTAAAAAAAAAAAAACTTGATGTCACTTTTTTTTATATGGTGTTTTTGTAGGTTGTTTCTCAGTTGTCCAAACAAAGGTTGTAGCTTTGATGGCAGCTTTGGATTGGGCTTTGCATCTTAGACTTTCTTTATCTGCTATAAAGTTTGATTGTTTTGCATTAGTATCATCTTTCACTAAATGATCCAAGTTCTTTGATGACTTGATTTCTTTATTAGATGATATTGCAAGTTTGTTGTTCAATTTTCCTAGAGTGTCCATAACCCATGTTAGTCATTTGGCTAATAATTCTACTCACTGATTAGTTACGCACGCTCTTAGAGTGGATGAGGAACTGTTGGGAATATATGACTTTACACTTTCTAAATCAACAATTAATTTTAGGAATAGTCAATAATAGAAACCCTAGATGCTAATCAAGAACATTATTCAAAGTATGAATGCAAATCTTGATCATCAAAAAACTATATTCATGATACGAATGCAAATCTTGAAAATTAGAAACTAATTGATTAAATGATTATAAGATGAACTTATAAACATTTAATCATCAATAGTCAACAACATTAACACAATATAATGACAAAATACAAGATTAGGGTTAAACAGATACAACATTTTGTATTGAGCAACTTAAATCTTCAAACTTGAGGAGCTTCTAAGGCTTATACATAAACTAATATCACTGTCCAAAATATTTATTCCAAGCCTTCCTTAATTGCTTGAACCTTCAACAAAGTAGAATGAGATTTGAGATTGAACAAACCTTAAAAATCATACAAGTCAAACAATGCTTGATGAGTTTCTTAGAGAAAACTTTGGTCTTTGAGAGCTAGAGAGAGATTGGAGAGAATGATCAAGTCTTCTGAAACTCTATTATGTCCCTTTTATAGTTTAGGCACAGTCATTAGGTCTAACCAATAGAATTAGAGATAATTCACATGTAATTTGGAGCTTATTTACGTAACCGTACAGACACGTACGACAAGCGATACGTCGCCTGCATACTAGTAGGCGATGTATCGCCTGCTGAGGCTTTTGAGCCCCTATGCATTTTGGCAATGCTACACCACTTGGGGGCGACACATCATAACCCTCTCTGTATTTTCTAAATAAAACTAAGCAAAAGTACATTTCACGTTGCTTGCACCTAATACTTTTTTATAAAACTGTAGTCTAATGTCATTTTATTATCCTTGCTCCAAAGATTTTGTTGAATATTTAAATGTGATAGACAACGAGTCATTAAAAGACTAGAACATCATCAAGTATGTAGTTTAAAAAAAAATGAAGTAATTTGTGTACATATCTATCTTCAAGAATTAGTTGTTTGAAACAAATGAAAAAACTAAATAGAAAGAACAAGTGTTTGGGCCCTACGGAAGTTACAAGGCTTGATATCACTACTGCGAACGTAACTCAAAAACTGCTCGGGCAGCTCCTCTAAAAGGGCTTGAACAACAGATAACTGTCCACCTATTAACAACCACACAACCACTTAATATTAGTTTAAAACGTTCGAATCTTTGCTTTAGTATAATTTGAGGTAGTCATAGTAATAAACTCACTTTGCACTTGTCTCATGGGAACAAACTGTACGATGTCTCGGGTAGCCACTCGACCTGTGCTACTCTCCAATCGATTCCCATTATCAGCATCAAGAATCTACCAAAATCCAAAATCCCAAATATTATTATTATTACGTGAGAGAGATCACATTCCACAAAACCCCTTTGCTAGAACAATAAAGTTTGTACCTCCATTTGTTTAAAATCAGCACCACCAACTCCAACAATGAGAATGGACAATGGAAGATCCGATGCCTTAACCAATGCGTTTTTAGTTTCTTCAAGGTCTGAAAGAACTCCATCCTGGCAAAGACCAGAGGCTTGTTTCTTAATAAAACATTACCAAAATAACAAAGAGATTGAATACATGTAAAACCCATCATCATCATCATCTTTACCGTTATAATGAGCAGTACGTAGTACTTGTTGCTGGAGGCCGAGAGAGACTCGCCGGCAATGTGCGCCGCCTTGTCGATAACTTGGCCAAACAAAGTAGGTCCCGAAAGAGAAACATTGTACAGAGCATTGGCATAGGCTGACATGATGCCTTCAACTCCTCCAACCTATTTTAAATGAGAAACATGTTTAGCTTAATCAAGAAACTGAGATAGTAAATGCTAATGGCTCATTTAAATTATTACCTCAAACTCATTTTCATTTAAGCTCAAGTTGAAACAATGAGATATGGTACCATTTGGTTTCACTCCCCCAAAACCCCAAGCAGGAAAGCGCTTGTCAAAATCATAAAACTGAATGACTTCACCAACCTCCATTATTGCCTGCAATTAGTTTAATCAGTCCATTGAAAAATGTGTTTATTTATACGTTTAATACATATTTTTCCATATTGACTAATTCGTGAGCTTATATTATTATGGTTTTCACAATACCCTCTGGTAAGAGTTTAACCGGCCATAAGGATCAATGTAGTGCAAAGAGTTAGATTGTCGAGGATTCCCATTAGAAGCTGGAAAAGAAGAAGAAAACAAATCAATGTAAGCACAAACCATAATTAAGTCGATATGGTTAGAGAGGAGAATTAATAAAAATGTTCAAAGTTTGAAACCTGTAAAATCAACAGCAACCATAAAGTTGAGCTCAAATCCACTAGAAATGTAATCAAGAAAGCTGAATTGTTGCTTCTCATTAAAATACTCCACAAACAACTGGCCCTTTAGTACCTATAATAATAATATGTTGATAAATTGTTGAGAAAGAGGTGAAAGGTCTCTAGCTATAAAGAATTAAATAATTAATAAATTTAAAATCTAATGAATAAATGTATAAACACCTTTTCCTGACTACTTTTCGTGGATGGCATTACAAAGTTTGTACCAATTCTTTCCTCGCAAAGTTTTTCTAGTTGTCCCACTGACTTCTGTAGTTTCCTAGAGAATTCAACTCAAAATTTAAAATATTTTTCTTCTTCTTTCTCCCAGACTTTAAAACAATGATAAAGTAAAAAATAAAAATAAAAGAATTATTACCCAATAAGTACATGATTGCCACTGCTATTAAAATCAAAGCACTCGATAAGCAATGGATTATCCTGTATCGATTTGAAATTTTATTAGTCAATATTTTTTAGAACAAAAGCTAGAACTAAACATTTAGCTCAAAAGCATATATATAAGTTTGATGATTGAGCTTGCTTGCCTTGCTTCCAAACTGATGCATATTCAAGGATAATGGTTTCCAAATGGGGTTTAAGTTATTGTCAATTACTTCTGTCTTGCAAATTGGAATGGAGCCTCCCCTCTCAACAATTCTAGAAATTCTTAAGAAAGGGTCCTATAATGAAAATAAGAAGAAAAGTGTAAAAAAAAGTGTGGAGTGCACACCAAATAAAATAGATTTCAACAAGGTGCTATATGTGCAAAAATACATACACTTTTAGAAAATAAGTCTTTGTTATCCAAATTAGAACAACGGAATACTATATCAACAACACTCTTTGAAGCAATTGTTTCTTCTGCATGGATAGTGAGTGTTCCCAGGTTTCTTGAGGTACTACTCCTATGCCCATTTTTATTATGGAGATTTACCGTTAAACTCTTGTTTTGTTTAGTCACAATCTGCAGTTAATTAGAAGAAGAAAAATGTTTGTATCAACATAAAGTATGACTAAAGATTTCTAATGTGAAGCCAAGTTGCTTAACAACAATACAATTAAACCACCAAGTTACCTCTGAAAGAACACAATTGGCTTCTCCAAGAAAATCTTGATCCTTCAAATTCAATGTCTGGAGGAAATAGAAAAATAAAAAACATTAAACTTAATTGTTATACACAAAATTAAGTCCTAAATTCGTAACATCTATGATCTATACTAAAGTTGTTCAATGCTGCTAATCAAAACTATAAAGTTAGATTTGAATGATTTTAACACATAAGTTTATCATATTTGACTTGTTAAAGGTAAAGAGACTGAGGAGGTACGGTCAAAATATTAAATTTTATTTGTATACAGAATAAAAATAGTTGGCTAACATAGTAATACATGCAATTTTTTATCTGTCACCATGTGTATCATAACTTTTTTTTTATTAATTTATTAATTTTTTTTGGAAGGATAACTCTTAATTTAGCTTTTACTTTTTTTTTTCTTTAGGTTCTGAATAATTAATAAATGTGATGCTTGGCTTAATATATAAAATAATAAAATAGGACTGTAAAATGGACAACTTAATTAAAAGCAGAAAAAAACAAATAAAAAACAATAATATATTTATATATATTTATATACCTTTACAGGTAGATTGTGAAATTTTGTATCAATATCATACAAATGAAAACTGAAAAAGAAAAAGAAAAAAAGTTAATGGAAGAAGAGTCAGAGCCAAGATATTTTTACTTAAACTTATAACATAAAAAAAGACAGCAAAATATTCTTTAAAAGCTTACATACATCAATGGTTGCACCATCTCAAACTGGTATGTAATTGTAATTTTTTTTATCCACGTAGGGTTTAAAGTATTCAATATCACTTCTGTACGCCCTAATTCCTCCAATTCACCATTGTTCTTTTTTGCATAGACAACAGCCATTGGATCACTCTGTAAAAAAAGAAGATTAGAAAAAGAAGCTTCAGCCTAAACCGTGTTTAATAAGACATTATATGTACCGATCCATCCTCTGACAAAAAGTAATCAAAGTAAAGCATTTAGTATCTTTTTTCCATTGCAAAAGTAGTGATGAAAATACTTTTTACAAAGTAAGTAGAAAGGAGAGTAATTTATAATTATGACATAGAGTTAATATATAGATGCCAAATAAACTAGTTTTTATGTAAGCACAGCTTTATCACCTAGCTTAGCTGAGAGCATTTTCAATGGAGTATAAAAAAATGTGGTGTATTGTTATATTTAGCACATCTTAGTAAAATTATCATTTTAATGGTGTTCTAAAAGGTATGTTAAATTTGACACAACAATTAATGTCATTTTTTATTTTACCATATTGTTACTAATTTATTAATTAATAATTACTAACTACTAACTACTTTTTTTATTGTTAATTAACAATGAATTGTTGAATTTTTTTAGTTAATTTGAATCTTGTGAGTTATAGGATCATTATAAATATTTAAAGTAACAAATAACAATATCAAACAGCCATAATTAATAGTAGTCCAGCTCACGATATGTAAACTTAGCTCCAAAGCTAAGGAAGGTCATTCATTTTTCTGGTAGAAGATTAATTCTTAGTTTTATATCATATTAAAAGAATCATATTGTCAAGTCAAGACTAAAATCTCTGAATAATCTTGGTCCTTTATTTTTTTTTTTATTATTGTCTATTGTACTTAGTGGCGTGACACGCAATACATAACAAATATATACTTCTTTGCATATAAAAATATGTTTATGTGACTATTAATGACTACGGCGAAATTCATCTCGCCTCCATATAGGTGCATGATGCAATAAATTGCCTATAAATGCATACATTACATACACATATGTTTCAAGATTAATATAGAAAAACACCAATTAATATGATGCAGTGGATTGGATTATAGGTGAGCATAACTCATGCTAAGTTCATGGCAAACAAGTATCAATAATTGCCCTATTCCATTATTTCTTATGTTTATATAGCCTACTAACAAATATAACATCATATTAAAATAACATGAAATAAACCACATAAAAGAAATAACCAACTAACCTAACAAATTATACTATTCTAGAATACTCTTAACCATTCTACAATCACTAAATAGCTGGCCACCAAATAAAAATTCCTTTAACTATGTACATATATCTATTTTATATAAAAAGTGTGTAGATAACTAAATTTTTTTGTTTTAACGGTTTTTTAATTTTTTCTAGTTAACTTTAATAGAATATTTTTATATTTATATTTAAGAATAGATTGTAAATATGACTTAAACTTATATAAATAAATAATTAAACAAATTAAAATTAGATATTTTTGAGATATTTTACAATGATAATTATTTAAAAATAATAAAACTATATATTTTATAACTTAAATAAAATTTCAAACTTAATATTATATTAAACATATAATATATAATAATTTGTTGTAAAATAAGATATTTTATGATAATTTAAATAATTAAATCATATTTATTTAAAAATAATAAAGACATGCATATTATTTTTTTATCTTATAAATTTGTGTGATAGTTTGTTTTTATCAAGTGATTTGAGCTTTTTTTTTCTTCATCAAATTCACCAAAGGACATTGCGAGATATATTAGAATCTAAAAATAGTTGATGCATATATACTACTGTCTACATTATGACTTTTTCTATTCTTATTTTATTTCTATTATCAATTTCTTTTTAAATATTATTCTATTTTATATATATGTCATGTAATCATATAAATATATATATATGTCAATGTTATGTTTAGATGTCATATATGTAAAGATTATTAATATAAATATTTATATATAATATAGAACTATAATTTATTCAATTATAAAAATATATATATTTTTAAAGAGATAGTGAACCAGTTTTTATTAAAATTATATACAATGTTTACAACTTTAAAACTAAACAAACGTGCATACCTAGTAATAAGAAATATATTTACCTTGGAAGTGATGTCACGATCAAGTAAGTTAGAACCTGCTAGAGATAACTGCAACACAAATTTAAAATATGTATATATGAATAAATTCCAAGAAAAATAATGAAAAACAACCAAAACAAATAACAAGAAACCAATGAAATTATAAGTAAAAATATTGCTGATGAAATATCCAAGTTAATAATTTTCATGAGATAAATTACTTTATTAATAAAGAACCCCTATAAGTGCGAGTTATTCTCAAACACTACAACAAAACTATAGAATTTGTATAAATATATTTATATATATATAATTAACAAGTCAACCTTTAATTGTTTCTAATCAAAATTAGTTGACAAAGTCCAATTAAAACATTATGATGCCTCACTATGTTCGGTGGTACATTGTACAATTATATAATAGTATAATATCACTAATAAAGCTAATTAAATCCACACAATAAGATCGATACCGAGTATATTTCTACATTAAGAATAATAATAATGTCCAATTGTTAGTCTATCTAACCTTCAACAACCAACCAAGCAAAGTTGCTGTCCGATAAAACCAAACAACAGAAGAAATTTGACATAATAACGACAAATCAAACTCAAAAGTACAGTTTTGTTTCTTTATTAAAGTGAAGAAAAGAAGAAAAAAAACGTAGGGGTAGAAAATCTTAGGTAGAGAGAGTTAGCAAAATTACCGATATGACTACTGCAAAAAAAAAATTAGCTATATGATCGAACCACCTCCTTATATTTTTTTCTTACTTGCTAATAGTTAATTTGTGTGTGTGACTATATAAAAAAGTTATAATGTCAATTTCTTTTATAATATAATCATTTTTATAAATTTTCTCTTATTTTATATACCAATATAATATTCAATCAAGCCATTGAAATGTCATTCTAGTAGTATTGAAATGTCATTTTGGTAGAATAACTAATATTTTCAATACATAATAATTTTTTTAATTAACTTTATTTACACATATTAAATTGTATTATTTACATTCCTAAATCTATATCTATATTTTTATTACTCCCATGACTTGTATGTAATCAAAGCTCATCATTCAGCTGATAATTCAATGCAACTTATATATAACCTCTCCATTTTTTTTCATTCTTTCCGCTCTACAGCAAAAATAAAAAATATTTTTTTAGATGACTTCTTGCAGAATAAGTTAAAAGTAGTGGTGGGAGATATAGGACTAAAAAGATTATTTGTTTATGGGATATTTGGGGCCAAACTATTTTTTTGAGTTGAGGCACATATACTCTAATAAAAAATTATCAATTAAGTGTCAGCAAGGATACACATGTCAATGTTCTATTTGCCACGTGTTAAATATTTAAAAGTTATATGTGGCAAAATCTCTATTCTCTTTTAGTTGAAGCAGTATGCAATTTTGCCATCAAAATTTTTAAACAGGCATCCGTGTGTGTGAATCCAAAAAGAATAGAGATTTTGGCTAAAATATATTTTTTATTACAAATGACATAAACCATTATTTAGCAAAATATTATTACTTTTTTTACTCAAAAAAACATTATTGTTATTTCTTTAACAAAGTCAATAAACTAAAATTTCTTGTTCAGCAAACTATCTTTGTCGATTCTAATGTGAACAGTAATATATATTTGATATTGCTGAGTTATATAAATCTTTTAAAAATTAACTGATATACATTAGCATGATGACATGATAGTGATCAATTCATACCTCAAGTTGCGTAAAGAGTGGATGAGCACAACGAGATCTGTAGAAGAAATCGACGGCGTCATTGGGACCCTCGCCGGCGCCGCCGTTGGTATTGGGCCGCTCAAGTGGCCTCTCTTGGCCGCCGCCTATCCCCTCTTTTCCTCCTTTCATGTCCGAAAAACAACCTCCCATATCTTTCTTTCTTTTTCCTTCTTCCCAAAAATTAATCTCTTCCTTCACAGTTTCTTTCCTCTCTCTGCCTCTGTAAAACCCTAGTTATTAAGTCTCCTTTTCAAGCGGTACATGTATATATAGTAACCAATCGCAATATAAATCGATTTTTTTTTAATAAAGAAATATACGGAAACTGAAACGTTGCAACAGTTAATGGCACTTTATTGACACATTTAAAAAAAAAAATGATTAACTCATGAAATATATGGATATGCATGAAAGTTTTCTTAGCTCAGAGAAATTGTTAGGAAATTGATATGTTGGAAGATGTATTTGCAATTTTGCAGACGTAATGTAATACACGTGAGCAAAAAGATCGAAGACTGGTCATCCAATTTGACGCTATTTTGAATATATATTTATACATGATTTTTATGTTGATGACACCATTGTGACTCAGCATCATAGTAATTATCCTTCTTTTTTTTTTTCTAATTAAAAAGCATCATACATACTAATCCTCCAATTTAAAATACCACCTAATTAATTTATGGATCACCCAATCGTTATATTGGGTGAAACATATTTTATTTCATATTAGAATATGTCGAATTTTATATTAAATTGCACCCTATACTGCATCGTGGTGTTCGACACCATTACTGTATGCAGACTCATAATTTTTTTTACCATTGTAAAAGATTTCAAACAAAAAAAGAAAGACATAGTTGCATACAGAGCAAATTTTAAGTATTTATAGATAAAAAAAAAAAACTAAGTTCAATAAGTAGGGCATGCATATAATATTAAAAGTTTATACAAAAACAACTAAAATGAAAAAAACAATCAATAAAAAATTAATAATAAAAATTCTAAGGAATGCTAGCTAGGTCCATATGACATGGTAGTTTTATGGCTATGTTTATAAATGATTCATTTGTTTGGTAATTATTCTTATTCAAGTGGTTACCAAATTTTAATAATGAAAGATTTAGTAGGACCAGGCAAACTTTTACAATAATGTTTATTATTGATTTTAGAAAACAAATCATCACTTATAATTAATATGTACAATTATGAACTTTTCTTCTTCATTTTAATATTATATCTATTAATAAATAGATTTTTTTAATAATAATAAGTGAAAAGGTAAATTAGTAAATCTGATTATGTTTTTCATTTATGTTAACAAGGAAAAATTATTCAGATATATTTTCAAACTAATTTAAGTAAACAATATAATGCAAACAATATATGATTCTAACTTTTTATACTTTATTCCCATTTATTTCTCTTTTATTTTATTCTAATTTCCACTACAGTTTAGTCATTATGAACATGTTTAATTAAATCAAGATTTTAATCTAAATTTTTATGGCCTCATGTGTAACCAATAAAAAAATATGGTACAAATTTTTTTTTTTACATAAAGTGTCAAAAATAAAACAATTTCAACATATTTATTGCCACACGATGCTGTTAACTTTTTTTTGTTTATACGGTATATTAAGTTTACATATTACAATTATACTATTTTGTCTAATCCGTGTACCTTGTAATGATTATTTGTATTTTTTAATATTTTAAATTTCAACCTAACACTCTTCCCATTTTTCTTCTACACTATTTTCACTCTTATCTCTATTCCTTCTTTTTCTGTACACGATCACACTTTAAACTCTTCATTTTTTCCCTAAACTTGTGCTGCTTTATTAGTTGCACTACATATTTGATCATTATTTTCTTTTATTGTTTTTTAATTTGTTTGGGTTACTTTTCATTAAAAGGAAAAAAAAAGTGTCAGTGAAATGATTTTTTTATTTATTTTTTATATATATTTTCTATAATGCTTATTCACAAAAGTCGGATGTGGATCTTTTTGGTCATTTTTGCATTGAAAATGCCAAAAGTTCACATTTTTATCTCTTTCTCTCTTTTATTGAAACTCCAAAAGTTCATAAGTGTCCATGTATATATCATCTTTCATGGAAAACTAGTTGATTCCAAAAAGAAATCATAAACACGAATAAGATTCAAGGAAGCACAGGAGCTAATGCGAGCAAAACTAATTTCTTATTTTCTGATCTGTTGTTGGACTGTTGTTGTGTTGTTTATGTATGATTGTTGTGTGATTTCTTATTTTCTTTCACTACTACAAAAAATGGCAATTGTGTCAGTCAACGCAGTTGACTGACGCTGTTGACCAAAAATTAGCATTTGTGACAGTTGGGCACTACCACAAATGAGGGAGCAATTTCGTCATAACATACACTGACGGTGTTTAATGGAGTCGTTTGCGTCAGTGACCCACTGACGCAAACGGGTCGTTAACAGCGTCAGTGGCCCACTGACGGTAACGGCCCGTTTGTGTCAGTGGGGTACTGACGCAAACGCCAAAGTAAAACGCGTGTTTCACTTTGGCGTTTGCGCCAGTGCCCCACTGATGCAAACAGGCCGTTACCGTTAGTGAGGCACTGACGCAAATGGCCCGTATACATAATAAACCCCCATCGTCCCCAACAGACCCCATTTACCTAAATTTTCTGAAACGAAAAATCTTGAAAAATCAGCGACGCCCCCTTCGACATTTGCTCACTTAGGTACGTTTTTATCAATTTATTTTTATTTTAATGTAAAAATAATGATTTATATATGTTTATGTAACTTATATATAGTTTTTTTTTTTGAATTTTTTGTATAGATTTTGTATTTTTGAAGATTATTGTTTGAAAACCCATAATTTTTCTTGGTTTTTTGGGGTTTTCTACTTCAAGAACCCATATTGCTCAATTACCACAAGTAAGTGCAATTTTATTAATTTTTATGATTTAAATTTATTTTTTGTGATTTTTTTTTATAAATTGACTATATTTCGGATTTTTTAATTTTTGGATAGTTTTATATTAATGATTATGTAATTATTTTAGGTTTAAACTTTGCATTTTAATATTTTATTTTTTTAGAATTTTTTTATTATAATTTATTTTTTTTATTAATTTTTTTAAAATTTAATTTAATTTCGAATTTACTTATGTAAATGAGTATATATATATATATATTAATGCATATATTTTGTATAAGTTTCATTTTATTAATTGTTTAGTTTGATTATTATTAGTAAAATTTTGTTTATATTTTGTTAACTTTTTAAATTTTGGGTTTAATTGGTTAAAAATGTATATACTAAAATTGTTTATTTTTTTTAAGTTATATTTTATTATTGATTTAGTTATGATATTTATAGTCGATTTTTCTTTATGTGATTTGTTAACTTTTTTTTATAAAAAATATATTATTTCGGGTTTAAGTATATAAATGAGTACATATAACAAATTATTTGTTTTCTTTAAGCACTTTATTGTTTATTAAGTTACAATATAGCTTTAATATATTTTTCTTTATATTTTGTCAACTTTTTTTATTATTTTTTTGTTTATTGTTATATTTGAGTAGGTATTTTATTGACAACTTTGTTGGTGAGATCAAACTTTGGAGGATTTAATATTAGAGGTAATATTTTAAAAGGTTTATACTTTTTTGGACCCTGTGTTTTGTCTCATTACCTGTTTAGACCCTGTGTTTTGACAAATTACTTTTTGGACCCTATATTTTGTAAAATAGTTAAAATAGAACCATAAACTCAATTTTGATGAAGAAAAAATTGAATATAACAACACAGTTTTTAAGCAGAATGATTTTATTTTTGTTCTAAATTGTTAGTTTGGTAAATTATTTGTGATTTTAGTTGAGAAAACATTGATCAAAATCGGGTTTAGGGTTCTATTTTAACCATTTTACAAAACATAGGGTCCAAAAAGTAATTTATCAAAACACAGGGTCCAAACAGGTAATGGGAAAAAACACAGGGTCCAAAAAGATATAAACCTTATTTTAAACCTTAATGTATAATTAAGATATTGAACTTAGTGGAATTTACGAATTATAAAATAGTGGAGATAGGTTCTGGGACTGTGTGCTGTGGTGATATAAGACTGTAATTATGCATGTTTGATTGATTAATTGGTTTGTTGTATTTATGTGATGAATATATGTTTATTTAAATTTTGGGAAATATGATAGAGATATGGGAAATGCTGCCCAATTTTTTTTAAGATTTAGTAATTTGAGAATTATGCATGTTTGATTGATTAATTGGTTTGTTGTATTTATGTGATGAATGTAGGTTTATTTAAATTTTGGGAAATATGATAGAAATAGGGGAAATGCTACCCAATTTTTTTTAAGATTTAGTAATTTGAGAATTATGCATGTTTGATTGATTAATTTGTTTGTTGTATTTATGTGATGAATATATGTTTATTTAAATTTTGGGAAATATGATAGAAATAGGGAAAATATTGTCCAATTTTTTTTTTAAGATTTAGTAATTTGGAAATTATGCAAGTTTGATTGAATAATTGGTTTGTTGTATTTATGTGATGAATATAGGTTTATTTAAATTTTGGGAAATATGATAGAAATAGGGGAAATGTTGTCCAATTTTTTTTAAAGATTTAGTAATTTGGGAATTTTACATGTTTGATTGATTAGTTGGATATTTTTGTGTATACCATGTGCTGTTTAAATGCACATTGTAAATTTGGGAAATATGATAGAAATAGGGGAAATGCTGCCCAATTTTTTTTTAAGATTTAGTAATTTGAGAATTATGCATGCTTGATTGATTGGTTGGATATTTTTGTGTATACCGTGTGCTGTATAAATGCACATTTTAAATTTGGGAAATGTGATAGAAATAGGGGAAATGCTGCCCAATTTTTTTTGAACATATTATTTCCTTTATTTACTTGTCAATTAAGTAATCCACGAACTTAATTGTTAATGTTTGTTGCTTTGTTTGTTTTTTTTTTTGTGTGAAGTTTGACAATGGATAGATATTGGATGTCAGTGGATAGGTTATCCGTGAAATAGGAATGGAGTTGAGTTTTTCTTGGAATTTTGTGCAAGAAATACTCAATCTCCTAATAGTATTCCTTGTCCATGTGTTAAGTGTGGTAACGTTGTGAGGATGCCAATTTTTAAAATAAAAGACCACTTATTTAGGAATGGAATAGACAAAAGTTATAAAGTATGGTTTTTGCAGGGAGAAAGAATGAAAGTCACTGATGAGGGACCATCTAAGAATAATAAGTATTTTGATGTGGATTATGAAGTTGATGATATTGCAGAGATGATTGATGATGCACAATATAAATCACATGTGGATCCAATTAAATTTCAGTCAATCTTAGAAGATGCTGAGAAACCTATTTTCCCTAATTGTACAAGGTTCACTAAATTATCAACACTGCTTAGGTTGTATAACTTAAAAGCCAAATATGGGTGGAGTGATAAGGGAATGACAAAGTTGTTAACATTTTTAGGAGAATTATTACCCGAAGGTAATGAAATGTCGTCTTCATTTTATGAAGCAAAGAAGACATTGCGTTTGTTAGGCATGCAATATGAAAAAATACATGCTTGTCCTAACGATTGTATCTTATATCGAAAGAGATTTGTTGATGCAATTGCATGTCCGACATGTGGCGAGTCTAGATGGCAAAAGAAAAAAAATTCAGATGCAGTCAGAAAAGGTGTCACTGCAAAGGTTTTATGGTATCTACCACCGATACCTCGTTTGGTTAGGTTGTACTGAAATGATGATAATGCTAAAAATTTATTTTGGCATGCTTAAGATAGAGTAAGGATGGTAAGCTAAGACATCTAGCTGATTCTCCAACTTGGAAAACAGTAGACGCTAAATGGCCAGAATTTGGCAATGAACAAAGGAATATTCATTTGGGTCTTTTTGCTGACGGAATTAATCCACACAAATCCCTTAGTTGTAAATATAGTTGTTGGCCTGTAATGTTAGTCATCTATAATCTACCGCTATGGTTGTGTATGAAGAGAAAGTTTACCATGTTGACCTTGTTGATATCTGGTCCTAAACAACCTGGAAATGATATTGATGTATACCTAGCTCCTTTAATTAATGATTTGAGCACATTGTGGTATGAGGGGGCTAATGCTTACGATGCTTATAAGAAAGAAAATTTTAATCTTAAAGCAGTGTTGTTGTGGACTATTAATGATTTTCCAGCCTTAGGTAATCTTTCTGGATTTAGTGTGAAAGGGTACAAGGCATGTCCCATTTGTGAAGAAGGGACTCATTCTGAATATTTAAAACATTATAGAAAGATTTGTTATATGGGACACCGAAAGTTCTTATCCGAAAAACATAAATTTCGAAGTTTGATAGATGCCTTTAATGGTAAACCTGAATTTGGAAAGGCTCCACCACCTTTACTTGGAGGACAATTGTTAACAAAGTTGAACAAGGTCCAATGCAAGTTCGGTAAACCTAGAAATTATACAAATAAGAGAAAAAATGTTAGACGTGAAAAAACAAAGGAGGTTGTAGATGGTGCACAGGTTGTTGGAAGAAGAAATCTATTTTTTTTTAGCTTGAGTATTGGGAACATTTGGTTTTGCGGCACAACTTGGATGTAATGCACATTGAGAAAAACGTGTCGGATAGCTTAATTAGTACATTGCTGAATATTCCTGGTCGGAGTAAGAATGGAATTAAAGCTCGGTTGGATTTAAAAGTAATGTGTATACGCAGTAAGTTACAACCAAAGGTTGGTGAGAGACGAACCTATTTACCACCTGTGTGTTATACCCTGTCTAAAGAAGAAAAACGAATTGTATGTCATTCTTTGTCGAATGTAAAAGTGTCCGGAAGGTTATTCTTCAAATACTTCTTCTCTGGTAGATATGAAAATTTTGAATTTAGTTTGAATGAAGTCTCATGACCATCATACACTACTTGAACATCTTCTACCGGTAGCTATCCGTTCTGTGTTACCCAAAAAAGTTCGATATGCAATTACCAAACTATGTTTTTTCTTTAAATTTATTTGTTGTAAAGTGGTAGATGTGTCGAAGTTGGACAACATTCAAACAAATATAGTGATAACTATGTGTGAGTTGGAGCAGTATTTCCCACCTTCATTTTTTGACATAATGGTTCATTTAATAGTTCACTTGGTGAGGGAAGTAAAATTGTGTGGACCAGTACTTGAGATGGATGTACCCATTTGAACAGTATATGAAAGTTTTAAAATGTTATGTTAGAGATAGAAGTAGACCTAAGGGTTGTATAGTTGAATCTCACATCGTTGAAGAAGCAATGGAGTTCTGCTCAGAATACTTATCAAGTGTTGCGAGCATTGGACTATGTTTTTCTAAAATTGAGTTTGAAATAAGTAAAGGTGGTAGAGGTGATGTTGTTTCTGAAGTAAATAAATCTGATAGAGATGAAGCACATCGCTTAGTCTTACAAAATATTGATGATGTTCAACCATGCATTGAGTAAGTTCCCATACATATGCATGGTCAATCTTATTTTTCTCTTTCATTATATTGGCAATGAATTTTGTTTGTTGATATAAATGATATTTCTTGAAGAGAACATTTCAATTGGATCAAGACTACTTATCCTAATAAGTCTCAGAATAAAAAAATGGGTACAAGATGAACATTATCGAAATTTCAGCACTTGGTTCGAGAATGAGGTAAAATACTTGTGTTGTTCTTGTTTGAGTGTTATTGTATTTTAGCTTGTTAGAATTTAATATACTTTGTTTTATTTTATTGTATTCTAGGTTCTGATTAACACCACAAACAAAGTGTCTGAAACACTAAAATGGATAGCACGAGGTCCTTCAATGAGTGTAATTAAGTATCAATGTTATTATATTCACAGTATTCAATTCAACACCATAGAATGTGATAATATTAGAAAGACACAAAATAGTGGTGTTACTATTATCGTCCAGACTTTTCAAATATATAGTTCCAAAGATGAAAATCTCATAAATTGTGATATGACATTTTATGGGGTGATCAAAGAAATTTGGGAACTAGATTATGTGACTATTCGAATTCCTGTCTTCTTGTGTGATTAGATGAAAAGTGATAATGGGGTCAAAATAGATGACTTAGGATTCACATTGGTGGACTTAAACTGAATAGGACATAAATCTGACCGCTTTATAATGGCGTCACAAACCAAGCAAGTATTTTATGTGAGTGATTTAGTAGATGCTCGATGGTCAGTTGTCCTAATAAGTCAACCGAAAGATTATCTGATCGAAGAGTCTGGGAGCGATGGAATTATACTTGAACAAGAAATATTTACCACTGATTCACCGCCTATTGATGTCACCATTGATAATGATGATGACTATATACGCGAGAATGGTGAAGGGTTGTGGGTAGATAATTAAAGGTATATATATTAATTTTATGATTTTGTTTTTATGTATTTTGTGAAGTTTATACCAGATAATATTTGTGTTTACTTAATTATAGATTTATTGATTATGGATCCATCATATGATGAAGAGGGTGATCTGTTTGTTGATGATCATGGTAATGGTCTGGAGGGGATTAATCCTACCGCACCAACAAATACACAAGATAAGAAGTATATGGGTAAATCGAACTGTAGTGATGTATTCAAAGCAAGAAGTGAGGGTCCCAATTATGAGGTCGAGTACAATCGTTTTGGTCGAGCGATGGGAAAAGGGGGGATCAAGATGAACAACACCATCGATCTTCTATCACGTACAACCCTTCCTTTAGATATCAACAATTGGAAACAAATGCCGAAGGATAAAAAAGAGAATTTATGGGGTAAAATACAGGTAAGTTATAATATTAACTATTAAATTTATCATAACGAATTAATATATTGAAAAAAGTTTAATATTTTTGGGTTCATTTGTGCAGGAAACGTTCCAACTTCCAAATTCTTCTAAAACAGACGTCCTCAAAGAAGCAGGAAAAACATGGAGAAACTGGAAAACAAGACTAACAAAAGATCTTATATATGTATATAAGAATGTAGCTCCTGAGCATCTTGCCAAGCCGCCATCAGACTACATCGAGTATTACAAACCTAAAGATTGGAAAAAATTTGTTGCAAAAAGACTAACCCCGGATTGGGAAAAGATGAGAAAACAAAAACAAGATGCTTGGGCTCAGAACAAGTATCCACATCACTTAGGGCGTGGTGGTTATGCACTGGTAGACTTAGGTCATGAGTTTACCGAATATGACAGAGCTGAGATGTGGACACGGGCACGGATGAACAAGAAAGGAGAAGTTATTTATGAAGAAGCTCGAGATGTGGTGAAGAAGATTGTAAGTGTTCTTCAATTTTTTTAAAATAATTGTAATGATTAATGTGTGTGTTAAATTCTAATTGATTTATTTACTATGTATATAGGCAGAATACAGGCAAAAAGTAGCAGAAGGCGAGTTGGTGGAGGAAGGTTCAAACGATATACTAGCAATGGCATTAGGCACTCCAGAGCATGGGGGAAGTGTTAGGGGGGTCGGTGCACATGTCGCTCCCCGTCAATTTTTTCATGTCCCACCGCCAAAAAGATTCAATCACAAACAAAAAGGTGTAGAAGATGCTCATTATAAAGATCTTGAAGAGAAATGGCGTCAATCTGAAGATAGGGCACGTCAACAAGAGGAAAAGTTAAACCAGTTGATGGCGCATATTGCATCTCAACAGAGCGGTGCATTTGGATCATCAAATGCATCTGGTTCGGGTGTAGGAGGAGCCTCAAACACACCACACGCACCATATGCCCCTCCACCACCGACATAGGCACAACATGCTCCACCACCACCGACATGGACATTATATCCTTATTACGGTTGTGACTAGGTCAACGCTAAGGGCTCGAATCAGGGATCGTACTCAAGGGGCATCGCTAGTAACTTGCATTTGGGCTGAAGGTAAGGAAATTGCACCCAGTATGTGATTGTGTGATTAAGGTTTGGCTTGATGGTTAAATATAGACATGATTAAGGCTTTGGCCCTGTTAATGAGCATGATTATAATTGTGTTTGTGAGTGTCTGGTTAAGCACACTGAAATGTGCATGATTATGATTAGGCCTATGTATGTTGTTTGAGTGTGTTATAATACATTATATTTGTATCTATGTATGATAAATGAAATAGGTGATTATTTGTTGTGACTAAAGAGCTCGGTTTATAAACCAGGGGATTATTAGGATGTTAGTTGGAGATTGACTTATTAGTCGAGGGTACGTTGGATTTTGAGAGACTCGTCTTATAAACCAAGGATCCTAAAGATTGGACTTATAAGTCGAAGGCTTGTGAGGCTCGACTTATGAGTCGAGGATCAGTAGGACTCAGCTTATGAACTGAGATTGGTATTATGCACGTGGAGTGTGGGCCACCATGGCTGGGCCACCCTGGGAGTGCAACACGCACTTGACTGGCTCGGATGCCAAACAAATGAAAAGATAGTGCGACACGCTCTTGTGTAACTCTATGGTTGCCAATTTGTATAACAAGTACACCAGATTCAGTTATTACTGTTTGGCAGATATATTACTCTGTGAATTGTTTAATATGTTTTCTTGCTGAGTCTTTTGGCTCACATGTGCTTTGTGGTGCAGGTAAAGGTAAAGAGAAGCTCAACCATCCATGAGTCAGAGAGCGTTAGCAGTGACATGTACATATGCAGTCCGCTCGACCTCCACGTCTGAGATTCTCGAGGAAACTAGGGTCAAACCCAGCTTTTGTCGCCTAGGTCGGCTTACTATGTAACATGGATGTTGTAACTAGTTTTTTTAAAACTATTATTTTTGGGATCCCGTGTAAAGAATATGTTTTTAGTTTAATGAAATGGTTAAATACCTAAACCTTTTGTAGCTTAATCACATGTTTAGTCCAAATGATTTGTTTAGCATGTCCAGCACTGGTCTTAAACACACTTGGTAACGGACCCTAATTAGCAGGGCGTTACACGTGAATATGGTTATTATTGCTAGGCATGCTTGTTATGATTTGGTAACATGTTATTACTATTCATGAGCATATTGAGTTTTCTTGCTGAGCTTCGGCGTGCAGGTAAAGGCAAAAGAAAGTTGGACCATCCTTGAGTTGGAGAGGTTAGATGACGATGTGTCCATATGCGGCTGCTCGACCGCCACAGCTGAGGGTTGAAAGAGGAACTGGGGTTAAACCCTATTTTGCCGCTTAGGTCAGCTGGTTGTAAATATTTTTTTGTTATTAACCTTTAAATTATATTTTTGGGATCCCAATGTATACAGTAAACGTTTTAGTGAAACGTTTTATCTTAACCAAAAATTTTAACCCTAGATCACTAATCATACTTAGATACACGATTATGGCCAAATGACTCGATTAGCAAGTTTAGCACTATTTAAAATGCACACCGTAACGGTCCCTGGAGTTAAGGGCTTACAACTTGGTATCAGAGCGAGCCAAGGTTAAGGGTTCTTGAAGACAAGCTGGGCATGTACACTCATCACTAAAGATAACTTCACTCAAGGAATGGTAACTATTTCTGTAGTTATGTGCTTAACTGCTTAAATAGAATGTAAATGTTTTACGTGCACATTTTACTAGGGAGCATGAGATTCTGATAGAGCCTGGCTCTTGACTATATGATTACCTGCTCCATGAATATATATAAATGTAATATTTGCATGTTGGAGTTTGAGGCATGGTATGTATGTTGGAAGATGAGGGATTATGATTGATGAATAAATGCCATGGGCATGTTTCTTCCACTGAAGTGGATTTGTGAATGTAAAGTGGTTTGTACATGTAGTGTGGTAAGATTGTTCCTGTGAGGAAGCTCTTGATATGTTCATCATATTTAATGGGTCAAGTTATTGACTATAGATTCAACCTGCGGACAGAGTTGAACGAAGGATAAGAAAAATGTGGTGGACAGCTTGACTCCAACTCGAGTGCTCATTCCGAGGCAGTCGGAGACTGAGACTAGTTCCTCAGGGGTGGCAGGTCAGCTTTCTAGTTTTGATTTTTGTATTGTGCTGACAAGTTTTGGTGCCATGTTGTTTATTTGCTTATTGCATCCAGAGAAGATTGCATGATTATGTTGTGGTGAGTTAGATTATGGTGGAAAGGACTCATCAGTGGTTTTGATAAAATTGGTTATGACTGACTTCAGTATGATCCTGGATTTGGATTGGTTAACCAAGTGTGAGGCAATGATGGATTGCAAGGAAAGGATAGTAACACTTGGGTTTGAGAGTGGGAAACCCTTGTGGTGGTTGGAAATGTGAATGGATTTTGGATGCTTAGGACATCTGTATTTAGAGCTAGAGATCTATCGCAGGGGGTTGCATAGAACTCTTACCAAGTGTGGTGGATACCACTTAGGTTGTGCCAGTGGGACCAGGACAGACTGGATTAGTCTGTGAGTTTCTGGATGTGCTTCCAAGAGATTTGTCAAAATTACTTTCACACAAAGAGATAAATGGTGATTGGATTGGTGCTAGGGATGGAATCAGGTCTAGGGCACTGTATTGAACAACTTCAGCAGAGTTGTAAGAATTAAAGGGCTCAGCTATTGAGTAAGATGATATTCTCCAAGGTGGATCTTTGATCTGGTTAGTACCAGCTGAAGATCAGGGAGAAGGATAAACAGAAGATTGTTTTTGTTATCGAAAAAACAAGCACGGATGACGTGGCAGGTGATTTCTGAACACGTGGCTGACACCTGGCAGAGTTCTGTTAGAGTACCGACCAGTAAGATATTGCAAGCATAACGGTTGAGTTTTTCTTACGACCAGCATGGTCGTACACTTCGCATATTTCAAGATGATTTTGTAAAGATCATAGTCAATCCTGAGATTGTCTCCTATAATTCCTGATGATCCGAATAATTAGGAGAGAATATCTGTAACAAATTAATGTAATCCTCCTTGAGCCTATAAATAGTGAAAGATAGTTCAAGGAGGGGACTTTTTGGCTTTTTGATTACTTGAGAGTATAGATTTACGAGAGCATTAGAGCTAACACATTACGATATATTGATTATTCTTTAGAGGTTGGTGAAACTCATAGAACCCTAGTTATTTGATCACTCCTTTGAGATCTCATATCAATAATAGCTCAAGTGGACGTAGGTTATTACCAATTTCTGGGGCCGAACCACTATAAATTCTTGTGTGCTTTACTGTTTTTGTCATTATATTCATTCCAACGTATATGTCCACATCAAGCATTTTGGCTCCGTGTCAGTTGACCAAAATTAGGGTCAACATTCTGGTGCTTTCATTGAGAGCTTGATACGATATTGTTGAAACAGTAATGGCGAAAACCACAAAGAAGACTGAGCAAGCGACTGGCCTTGCACCATCTCAACCGCCTCCTCCTCCAAACGTGACCGAAGATGAGCCACATTTGGAATTTAATGAGGAAGAACTGGATTCCGAGACACTGAGGAATACCCTGGGGGTATTGCAGGATGAACTGGCCAATCTGAGGGCCAGCCAGGAAAGTGTTGCTGAGATTATGGCTCGGCAGCAACAAGAGATTGAGCGACAGCGCGAGGAGTTGAGTGAGAGACAGGCGAAGATGGACCGTCGTCAGAGGGGGCCATGGCAGCCCTCGAAGTAGCCCTACAGTTGGCTAGGAATCAGGCTGCACCTGCCTCACAGCCTGATCAACCCACAAATGGGCCGCCCCAAAGGGATCCCAATCCTAGCCCGTCGATCCAGCCGTCGAGCCCCCAAAGGCCCGAGCAGCCACCAATGCCTCAGGATGATGTCCCACTAAGGGATCCTGAAGTGCAGCCTCCATCCCAGGCTGGTCGTGACATTCCCCCGCAGCCGAGGCAGAATAGGGCCGGGCAGCAGCCCCACAGTCCTAGACGCCATAGGGGCGAAGAGCCGAACCCACCGAGCAGAGGGCAGCGTCCTTTTAGTAAAAGAAGGAACTCAGAGATAAGCTCTGCGGTCTGGGGCCCCCCACGGCATGACAATGCACGGGGACCTACCGACCAACGCAGGCCACCCTCTAATGCTCGGGAAGTTCCAGCCCGAGGTGGCAACCGAGGGAACAGTCAATCCCACCATAGCCAGTCGAGGTTCAGAGATGGCCATGGTTACAATGAGGCCGACTCAGGCAGAGGAAATTCCAGTCGGAGAAATGAAGATAGGGGTGGGGGCATAAGCCCACCACCTAGAGAAGACAAACCTGAGAGACGTGATGCTAGGGGGCAACCCAAGAAAAATAACGTCTTTAACCGGCTCAGAGCAAGCGAGCAGCGGCGAAGAGATGAGGATTTAAGAGACGTACTCAACGATCATCGAGAATGGCACGACGAGTATGTTCCCCCAGCACCAGAGGCCCCGGCGATTCCCGAAGCCGTGCAAGCCCAAATAGATGCCCTGAACCAGGCAGTACAACAGCTGGTCGGGGGAAGGACGTCTCATATCGAGTACGACAGGAGAAGAGGCACTCCTTTCGTTCAAAGGATAGCCGTGGCAGAAACTCCCAGCAAGTTTAAGATGCCCACGCTTCTGAACTTTGACGGGTATGGTGACCCGGTATCTTACGTCAACAAGTTTGAGATACAAATGGATATTCAGAAAGTGTCCGAAGACGCTCAGTGCAGAATCTTTCCTGCAACACTTTCTGATGCTGCACAGGAGTGGTTTTTCAAATTCCCTCCTGCAAGTATTGTTTCTTGGGAGATGTTCGTAAAAGAATTTTACGGACAATTCTATGTGGGTCGTGTGCACCCAACTGAGGTGAATCAACTGGTCGAGATACGCCAGCGAGAAGGAGAGCCACTGAAGGATTACGTACAGCGCTTCATGCGAGCAGCGGCTGGAGCCAAAACAGTGGGTGATGAGGGCAAGATGATGGCCCTAACTGCGGGAGTTAGGCACCGCACACCTTTGTGGAGTAGCCTCAGAAAGCATGGAGTTAAAACTACTCAAGAATTTTTGGATAGAGCTGATCGGTACATCAAGCTCGAAGATGCCATCGCCAGTGAAGGAAAACCCCCAGGCAAGGATAAGGGGACTGCCGAGCCCGCCAAAGCCGCCAATGGGTCAAAACCCAATGGCAACGGCAATGGCAATGGCAAGAATGGGGGGAAACAGCCACATAATGAGCCTTCCACCTCTGAGAATAAACACGCCAAGGGCAATCGTTATGAACCACGGTTCACTAACTACACTGCCCTTGTCGAGTCTCGAGGAGAGGTATATCAGGCCACGAGTTCCAGTGTGCCATATAAAAAACCCGCTCCCATTCGAAAAGATATTTCAAAGAGAGACACTACCAAGTTCTGTCGTTATCATAACGACTACGGACATGATACAAATGAATGCAACCAGCTGAAGGATGAAATCGAGTTCCTTATTAGACAAGGACACTTGAGAAGATACGTACGGGCCTCGGGAAATTCCCAACGAGAGGCTCCAGGTGGCAACGAGCATACGCTCGCACACCAATGCTCGCCACCTTTGCAGCCTGACCCCGTAGCTGGCACTTTACTCACCATCTGTGGAGGCCCGCACCTCGTGGGAAGCAGTGGAAAGGCGAGGGAACTATATGCTCGGACCCTACGTCACGACCAGAACATCGAGATGATGACTGTGGAGGATAGGGCATCAAAGAAGGCTCGATCAGAGGATGGTGAAATAACCTTTTCTGATAGCGACGCCCAGCATGTCCGGTTCCTACATTTCGATCCGCTGGTCGTGGACGTTCAAATCGCCAACATGATGGTGAAGAGAGTACTAGCTGATACAGGAAGTTCAGTAAACATCCTGTACAAATCTTCGTTGGAACGCATGAAGTTGTCCGTCAAGGACTTGGAGCCCTGCATCCAAACTATTTACGACTTCTCTGGTGAGGGACTCGCCCCAGCAGGGTTAATCAGACTTCCAGTAACAGCAGGTACAACGCCTGTTACCAGGACATTACTCGCTACTTTTATAGTAGTCGATTGTCCTTCGGCGTACAATGTTGTCATTGGAAGACCCATACTGGTTGACCTTCAGGCCGTCACCTCAGTATGGCACTTGGCCATGAAATTCCCGACAGACACAGGGGTAGGACGCGTGTTAAGAAATCAGAGGGAAGCAAGGGAGTGCTACAACGCCTCAGTCACAAAGGCGAAGAAAGGAACGTCGAAGAGCACTCCCCCAAATAGGTTGCAAATGGCTATTGATACACAAGCCCAATCCGATGATGGAGTCACCAAATAGGGTGTTGCCCAAAGTGAGGATAGGAATTTAGATCCTCGCTTTGGGGATTTTGAGGAAGATGTTGGACCCGTCGAGGACCTGGAAGAGATCCAACTTGACGATAAAGACCCGACCAGAGTCGTAAAGGTCGGGAAAAATTTAGAAGCAACAACGAAGAATGCACTAGTGGAATTTTTGCGAAAGAACCAGGAAGTTTTTGCCTGGTCACACAAAGACATGGCCGGGATAGATCCTGCAGTTATCAGCCATGTCCTGAACGTTGACAAGAGTTTTCCACTCGTGCAACAGAAAAGAAGGCTGCTCGATAAGGATAGATCGAAAGCCTTAAAAGAGGAAGTTGAAAAACTGAAGGAGAATGGGTTCATCAGGGTGGTGTTTTATCCATCATGGGTCTCTAATCCAGTATTGGTTCCCAAGCCTAACAGAAAATGGTGAACCTGTGTGGATTTCACAAACCTTAATAAAGCCTACCCAAAAGATTGCTTCCCACTCCCAAGGATCGACCAACTGGTCGATGCAACTGCAGGGCATGAGGTCCTCTCTTTTATGGATGCATACTCAGGATACAATCAGATCAATATGCATCCCCCTGACGAGGATCACATTAGCTTTCGGACCGATACAGGGTTATATTGTTATAAAGTAATGCCCTTCGGACTGAAAAATGCTAGTGCGACTTACCAGCGATTGGTTAACCACATGTTTAAGGAGTTGATCGAAATAAACATGGAGGTGTACGTGGACGACATGCTGGTAAAGTCAAAAAAGGTAGAAGGACATGTAAAGGATTTACAAGAGTGTTTCAACATTCTAAACAAATATCAGATGAAGTTAATGTTGGAAAAAGCTTATACAGGATCTTTATTTATTTTCATGTATATCTAATATTAAACAAATTAATATGAGATAGCCTAAAACATGTTTCTAAAATTGAATTCAAAGAGAAACAAATAATATAATACTTACAGTATACGCAGCGGAATTAAGAGTCCTTCCTTCAGTTTCTCTAACTCTTGTATCCTCTCTGTCGCAGAGTATTATCAAGAAATTGAACCGATCTTCTATTTTCTTCACGATCTTCCAATGTATCCTTAGAACCACCTAGATTAGTGTGGGCAATTCTCAACACATGAGATAGATATAGAGAGAAGAAGAGAAAATAATAAAGAGGCTTAGAAAAGGACTTGTGTTTAGAGAGAATATAAAACTATCAGAAAATCTAACTTGTGACTTATCTGTCGTCTCTTAAATCTTCTCTCTAAGCACTCCTTTTATAGACTCAATTAGGCCATTTAATTTAATTAAAAAATCAATAAAATAACAGCCATTTTGAAGCCCTAGGTCGAAATTATCATGGGCTATAGGCCCGTGAAATTTCCCATTTGATTATAAGCCCATTGGACTTAAAATCAAGGCCTGTATTATTTTCTATTGATTTAATTAATTAAATAATTATTTAAATCCTTTATCAAATTAATTATTTATAATTTGAACCTTGATTTAAATTTATTTATTAATTTAGATACCAATTTATCTTAATTAATAAATCTGCCATAATTTCTCTTTTCTTCTCAAAATTACACAACCTGGTCAACTTTGATAATTCTAATTGATAATTAAATCAATTAATTGAGACTATCTATATGATTTTATCCAAGGTACAATGGGGACCATGGGCCTATGAAATCAAGCTCCAATAAGTTATCATAAATCTAACAAATAAATTTACTAACTTATTAATTCCTCGTGACTGCACTATAGACTTGGAATTGCACTCTTGAATTCATAGAACGCTCTATAACAAATATAGATACGCTATTAATTATCCATTGTTACAACCATAATTTTCACTCAATCCTCTATAGACGGTCTACAATGAGATAGGACTAAAATACCGTTTCACCCCTCATTGTATTTTATCCTTAAAACACTTAGTTCCTTGTAAATGATATTTCAGTAAACTAATTTAATTACTGAAATGAGATCTCTATCATTTATGACCTTGAACCAAACTAAAAGGAAACCATCGTTTCACTTCTTCATCAGAAGCTATAGATGTTCATATCTATGATTAACACTCCCACTCAATTATACTACCGAGTTCCCAAGATGTAAGTATGGGCTAGTCCGTAGGGTAAGCTGGTAACGAACAAGTCAAAGAACTCAAATAATACAATCAGTTAGAATACTAACCACTCAAAATTGAGATTGAATTGACCTATGGTCAACTATATGATATGACTAGAATAGATAATAACGGTATGTTTACTTATCTTATCAACTGTCAATATCGGTCCTGTCCGATGTAACAAATACATCCGATCTTATCTACTTTGCTAATGTTCTGGAGAGAACATAACACTGTAATGTGTAAGTAGATCATATCGTAGATTGGCAAGTCAATGTAAATCCGGTGCACTGACTAATCTTAGGACTAACTTATTTTTTAACATATAATCATATTTATATTCCACTGTGATTACGTCACTATAAATAAGATTAGATATATGCTTGGGATTTAATAGAAGTTTATATTAAAAAAATAATCATGAAAATAAAACATGTGAGCAAAGTGATTGACCAAGTCAAAAAATGATTTCTATTCTTTTATTAATAATAAAATGAGATTACAAAGAATTTGAGTTTTAATTAGGGCATAAAACCCCAACAGTTAAATCCTCTCAAATGTTCCTTCGGAGTAGGATCAGGGAAATTTTTGGGGTTCATTGTTAATTCAAGAGGAATCGAGGCCAACCCCGACAAGATCAAAGCCCTGATCGACATGAAATCGCTGATGAAAATCAAGGATGTGCAAAGTTTAACTGGAAGAATCGTCGCACTAAGTAGATTCATTTCCAAGTCGACGGATAAATGCGTCCCTTTCTTTAATCTACTTAGAGGCAACAAGAAGTTCGAATGGACCGGAGACTGCGAACAAGTTTTCCAAGCCTTAAAGGCCCACATGGCACAACATCCTGTTTTATCAAAACCCATAGACGGAGAAACTTTGTTCATTTACCTGGCGATCACTGGATTTGCTGCTAGTGCGGTACTGGTACGAGAAGACGAAGGCGTACAAAAAGTGGTTTACTATGTAAGCAAGAGGTTAATCGGGGCCGAATTGAGGTATCCTCCCATCGAAAGATTAGCCTATTGCTTAATCTTGGCCTCAAGGAAGTTACGTCCTTACTTCTAAGCCCATCCCATCACAGTCTTAACTGACCAGCTCCTTCGGCAAGTTCTGCAAAAGCCAGAGGTAGCTAGACGCTTATTAAAATGGGCAGTCGAACTTGGGCAGTTCGATATCACATATTCACCATGAGCAATAGTAAAAGGACAAGTCTTGGCTGACCTTATCGCTGAATTCATTGAGCTCCCAAATGACGAGCAGTGCGAAAAACCTAGTGCGCCTGAGCCCCAAGAAGAAGTTCCTTCGTGGAAGTTATTCACGGACAGATCGTCCAACGAATCTCACGAAGGAGCAGGAGTGATATTGATAACACCAGAAGGGCATCGATTTCACTGCGCTATTAGGTTCGATTTCACCGCATCAAACAATGAGGCCGAATATGAAGCACTCCTCGCAGGGCTAAGGTTGGCCAAAGACATGAATATAAAAGTGCTTGACATTTACAGTGATTCACAGCTAGTAGTGAATCAAGTCTTAGGGGAGTATCAAGCACGGGGCCTCAAAATGGTGGCCTACTTAAAAAAAACTAGAGATTTGTTGGTGCAATTAGAGAAGTATACACTCCAATAAATTCCCCGAGATCAGAATTCAAACGCAGATGCTTTAGCCAAACTCGCGAGTGCGAAAGACGCTGACACTTTAAATATAGTGCCAGTAGAAAGATTATGCGAGCTGAGCATACGAGCAGACGAAACCAATATGGAAATCCGGATTGAAGATACATGGATGGCGCCGTATTAGGAATATCTCACAAATGGTGTACTACCAGTAGATAGAAACAAAGCCAAAACTCTTCAGAGATAGGCTGCTAGGTATATACTGGTCGATGGTGTTCTTTACCGAAGAGGATACTCCATGCCATTGCTCAGATGTATTACACCAGAAAAGGCTAAAGAACTAATGAGGGAAGTACATGAAGGCTTCTGTGGGGATCACGCTGGGGGGCAAAGCTTGTCAAAAAAGATTCTAAGGCAGGGTTATTTCTGGCCGATTATGAATGAAGACTCAATGGAGTTTGTGCGAAAATGCGATAAGTGTCAGAGATTTTCCAAGATCCCACGCACAGCTCCCAACAAGTTAAAGCAGATGCAGAGTCCATGGCCCTTCGCATTATGGGGTATCGATTTGATTGGATCCTTGCCAACAGGAAAGGGTGGAGTAAAATATGCAGTTGTAGCAGTCGACTACTTCACCAAATGGGTCGAAGTTGAGCCGCTCGCTACCATAACGACCAACAAAGTTCTTGACTTTGTCATCAAGTACATTGTTTGCCGATATGGTTTGCCTCGAAAAATTGTCTCAGAAAACGGCACCCAGTTTGATAGTGACCTATTCATAGACTTCTGCGAAAGGCATGGAATCGTCAAAAGTTTTTCTTCAGTCGCGCATCCACAAGCAAATGGGCAAGTCGAAGCAGTGAATAAAACACTTAAAGATACCCTGAAGAAAAGACTCGAAGACGCTAAAGGAGCATGGCCAGAACAGCTGCCTAAAGTACTCTGGTCGTATAGAACTTCTCATCGAATAGCAACAGGTCATACCCCGTTTTCCTTAGCATACGGGTATGAAGCTATGTTGCCAGTCGAGTTAGATCCGCCCTCACATCGAAGAATCACATACGACCATGACCAGAATAGCCAACTGATGACGGAGTCCCTAGACTCGCTTGACGAGAAACGGGAAAGAGCCCAACTCCGAGTAGCAGCGTACCAGCAAAAAGTCGCCCGGTATTTTAACTCAAAAGTGAAAGAAAGAAAGTTCAACGTCGGAGACCTAGTACTTCGACGAGTTTTCTTAAGCACCCGCGACCCAGCTGCTGGAGTACTCGGGCCAAAATGGGAAGGACCTTACCAGATTGAAGAAGTCCTTCATCCAGGCACTTACAAGCTTGCACGCTTAAACGGGGATCTCGTTCCACGCTATTGGAACGGAGAACACCTGCGCAAGTATTACCAATAAACAGTTCTTTTTAAAGGTCTGATTTGTATTAATTTTTACTTTTTACAAGTTTTGAAAAAGGGTTAGCCATGTTATATGGCTAATCACTTATAAGTGCAAGATCTTTTTAAGATCACTCGTAAAGACATGTTTAGTCCATTTTAATACGAGAATTATAAGGGACTGTGCGCAGCCAGTCATTCTTGCCAACCTTTGTAAATTCTTTTTACAAGTATTTGTTCATTACGTGTGTTGTTTTGCCGTATTATAAGTGTTGCATTTCTTACCGAGCAGTAATGTTCGTACAGGTCATGGTAAAGGCAAGTGACTAAGGACCTAAAGCTCCTCAGTCACTTGGGGGGCATATAAGGTACATCGATAGCAAACCATACCAATAGGTATGTAAACACATGAACAAAATGAGTGAAAGCATGCTACGGTACTTAGAGTATTTTTCAAATTTTATATTTTGTTAAATCAAGTCAAAGTACTATGCTAAGTTCGGTCATGCGAACAGATGTTATAATAAGCAGAAATATTATAATATCAAAAGGAATTCTTTTACACTTCAAGCAGTACTGCTTGGATGTAATTGTTTAAAGTAGAAGGAAAATATGCTGCCCATGCAGCAAAATTAAAAATAAAATTCAGTCTTTACATCACGACCCGTGGGTCGTGTAATTAAAGAAAATTAAAAGAATAAAAATTTTAAGGAGCATTAGGAGCAGGAGGATCTTGGTCAGCACTCTGGTCGACTATGTCCCCGGTGGCTTCTCCTCCCTCCACTTCGACAACTGGCTGAATACTTGGGGAAGCAGGAACTCTAGCTCTCTCTTCGGCGACCAACCAAACAGTACAGCAGGCTAACTCGGCACTCCTGGTGTCATCTGGGAGGTAGCTGAATTCGGCACCTTGGTTGTGTTTCCAAAAATCGTAGAAACACCAAAGTGTCGCATTCTTATACCTCTCCAGGTCCTTGGCATTAGTGAGCTTAAGTTGTTCCACCTGGCTTTTGAGGACGGCATTGGTCGCATCCTTAGCGAGATGCTCCTCCCTATGTTTCTTGACTTCACGCCAATGGATTCGGCTGGACTCCAGGTATTCATCCTTCTACTTCCTCAGAGTTTCTTGAGAAGCTTGCTTCTCTGCCAGTTCTGCCACCGCAACATTCCTCTGCTGGGTGACCACCTCCAACTCCCCAGCATGCCTAGCCTCCGCGGCCTTAAGCTCCTCAACAACCTTCGCCCGGGACTGTTCGATGCTAACGATGGCGCGAGTGCGAGCAGGAGTCATTGTCAGCATGGCCTGTAGTCAAAGAATAAAAGTTAGGCTATATTACAAAAAGGAAAGATAAAGGCCAAGAGAAAGAGTACTTACACTAGCCACTTCGTTAAGGGCCCTGTTAAGGATCTGATCGACCCCCATGCTCTCAGCTTTAGCCATTGCTTCCCTACAACGATCATGCTTCAAGATGTGAGCAAGGCAATCTTTAGCTGATCGCAGGGAACAACTCGAGAGTCTGGGCCCGGGAAGTTTTGCTTGCGGGGCCTGTTCCTTTGAGCCACAGGCGAAGGGTTGGCGGCAGGAGTAGTCTCCTTCTCAGCAGAAGCAGGAGGTTGGGCAGAAGGTTGGCCAGTGGGCCCATCCTAGGGAGGATCAGCTGTTCGACCCTTCTTGGCCGAGGGTGCTTGGCTTGATTCGCCATCGTGTCTCCTAGCCGATTTCCTCCGTCGGACCAGGGGGACCTCCTCTTCCTCTTGAGTCTAGTACAGATTGAAAACATTGGGGGAAGCCATCTCTATAGAAAAAGAAAATCATGGAGACAGTAAGACAAAAATAGATGAAAAATCATGGCAAATCAGAAAAGAGGTCACAAAGTTTAATACTCGAGCTACAACTACTTGTCGCTACACTACTGACTCTATTAGTCATACACTCACTCTCTGACACGAAGAAGTCTGCCCTAGATTTGGAGTATACGTAAAATTTCCATCCCCGTCAAACAAGTGACAGGGAATTGGCAAGCTATTTAAAAGTAGAATAACAGTACCATTTTCGTCTGAAGACTCATCCAAGTCTATGACGGGCTCTGTTGCCTTTTGTTTCCCCTTCCCTTAGGGCGCATAAGGCCTCTCTGCTGAAGGGTCGCCAGTGGGTTCCCTTATCGTAAACCCCGTTGGCCTCCTTCGGGGAGGAGACGCTGGGAGTTGTTGCTCGAGATCCCCCTCGGCAGTGGCGTCTGCCACCACGGGTCCCCTCATTTCATGATGAGGAGCCAGGAGGCCAGATAGCCTTAGGTTTTCATCAGTGACCAAGGACTTAACACTTTTTTTAGCGTCTGCCATTATGGCCAGTGCGTTGGACCTCAACACCATGTCTGGTGTTGGGTTCGGGCGTAACCATGGTCCTGAGAGGCACAATATACTTTAGAGAAGTGCAGAAGAACTTGCGAAGGAAAAGTAACGACCAGTGAAAATGGACATTTACCTCCTCAAGCGAAGGCCATGTTGTTCGTAGTCATGTCTGGCGTGAGGAAATACTCCTGATTGAACTTCCCCACATTGGAAATATGAGTAGTGTCACTTAGGAACGTTCGGTTTGTTTCATGGCAACAAAGATGAAAAAAGCCCGTCCCGAATTGTTGAGGGTTGGACTTAAGGTCAAAGAGGAAGTTGACCTCGTGAGGAGTAGGTTCTGGCCATTTTTTGAGTTTGTAAAGGATATAGAGTGCAGCCAGCATTCTATATCCATTTGGGGTAATTTGAAAGGGGGCAACATCGAAGTAGTTGGCCACTCCCTGATAAAATGGATGTAGAGGAAGGATAGCTCCCGTCTCTATGTGATACCTTGACCAAGCGCTATAGACGCCCCCAGGCAGGTTAGCTCTTTGGTCAGCAGCCGGGATTTTGAGATTAACTCTGATAAGAGGATACTTCCTAAGGTAATTGGCAAGCATCCGGGGAGTCACCTGGCTGGTGGGAGAAAGAT
This sequence comes from Humulus lupulus, assembly GCF_963169125.1. Taxonomy (NCBI): domain Eukaryota; kingdom Viridiplantae; phylum Streptophyta; class Magnoliopsida; order Rosales; family Cannabaceae; genus Humulus; species Humulus lupulus. The sequence continues at coordinate 18,174,465 of NC_084799.1, read as the reverse complement.
ACCACTCGACATCAGGAAGGTTTTGATGCCGAGGGCGAGCCCTAACTTGAATGCGAGGGTCCGGGGCAACGTTTTCTCGACCACTGGTCGAGGGAACCCTAGCCTACGAATCAGGCTGGGCAGGTGGATTTGCATTGTTTTCGGGGTTTGGTTTTTTCTTTCCTGGAGATTTAGAGCGGGCCATTTGAGGTGGTGATGGTTGAGGTCTAGAAGAAGTTCTTGAAAATGGAATCTCATTAACACGCTGGGCCGACTGTTCTTCTCCTTCAAGCAGTTGTGCAAGAAGATCGTCGTCGATTGGCCGCTCACCTCCCCACAAATCTGGCATTAAAATCTGCGAACTAAAGAATGGGGAGGTGAGGATGAAGAATTTAGAAAGTTTTTTTAGAATAACACTGGTCGAGTATAAAAGTCAAACTTTTATACAACAACATTCTAACAAAAAACTAATTTTTTCACACGAACAGTTTGAAAAGTAGATCAAAAAGTGAAAGCAAAAAGTTTTTTGAAAAAGCTTTTTCAACTCCTTTTAGGACAGGAAAAACTTAGTTTTTCAACTGGCATAAAAATCGAATTTTTACTTCGGTTTTGCATCCTAAAGTTGTGATCTCAATTATCAAACTAACTCGTAACTCCTTAATGGCAAAGAAATATCATCCTATACATCATCACCCATTAAACCCCCTACTGTCATGCATCTCAACCTAGGAACATAAGAGCTTAACAGTCAATTCACAGAGGCATGCATGGCAAAAATAAAGAGCATAAAAGTTATGAGACTTACTAGAGAAAAGATTGTGGAGACTTAAGAGAGTTTCAAGCATCGACGAACTGACGGGCTGGATCTTGAAACACTGGAAGATGGTCTCCAAAAGAGGATGGAAGTTCTGATTTTAGGGTTTCTTGAAGGAGGAATAACTTGCGTAAAAAGGAAAAGAAGACTCTGGGAAAGCTATATATATTTTGTCCATGGCATGAAAGAGGAAGTAATCATCAATTTCCTCTTTTTTGAAGCATGGGGAAGGGTGATGGCCGTCGAAAGGTTACTTGGGAACCGAAAAGCCATGATTAGACAAGGGTAGGTTACTTTTCCCAAGGTTGCATGAACTACTCTGACAAATCTGGTGGGGTAATCGAAGGGTTGTTTCCTTAAAGTTTATTTATTGTTGGTCATAATAAATAAACTTGGGGGCAAATGTTATCCAAAAAAACAAGCACGGATGACGTGGCAGGTGATTTCTGAACACGTGGCTGACACCTGGCAGAGTTCTGTTAGAGTACCGACCAGTAAGATATTGCAAGCATAACAGTTGAGTTTTTCTTACGACCAGCATGGTCGTACACTTCGCATATTTCAAGATGATTTTGTAAAGATCATAGTCAATCCCGAGATTGTCTCCAATAATTCCTGATGATCCGATTAATTAGGAGAAAATATCTGTAACAAATTAATGTAATCCTCCTTGAGCCTATAAATAGTGAAAGATAGTTCAAGGAGGGGACTTTTTGGCTTTTTGATTACTTGAGAGTATATATTTACGAGAGCATTAGAGCTAATACATTATGATATATTGGTTATTCTTCAGAGGTTGGTGAAACTCATAGAACCCTAGTTCTTTGATCACTCCTTTGAGATCTCATATCAATAATAGCTCAAGTGGACGTAGGTTATTACTAGTTTCTGGGGCCGAACCACTATAAATTCTTGTGTGCTTTACTGTTTTTTTCATTATATTCATTCCAACGTATCTGTCCACATCAAGCATTTTGACTCCGTGTCAGTTGACCAAAATCAGGGTCAACAATTTTTATATCGGATATGGGCACTGGGAGTGCTGAGTTATGTTTTGAGGATTTGGTTAATGCCAAGTTGTTTTGATGAATTAGATGAACATAGTATTCAAAGATTATCCGAATTGGATTTGTGATCGTCTTGATCAACGATATTGTGATATATTCTTGCTTGGAGATTTTCCAAGGTCAAGGAACGCCTTAGGGGCAGGAGTTTCCTTGGATGGGCAGGATACTATATGTGCTTTAGGAAAGAGTTCTGAGTCTTCTTACAGATAAGAATCAGTTTATAGGTTGTTATGACACCTCAGTGATAGGGAAACGGGATTTTTTATGCATCATGTTGGTTAAAAGATCTTACCAGAACTAGAGTAGAGTTATTGGTGGGCCAGTTGGTCAACATTATGTTGAGTTTACTCTTGTAGAGATGATCAAAGGGAAAACAGTTAAGTGAACCGTTGATGGAAGAATTGAGAGCAATGTCTTAGTTGGATTAGCCATAATCAGATGAGTGATTAACACTTGAGGTTCTGATAACCATGCTGGGGCTTATAGCCTTAATCAGATGAGTGATTAACACTTTGAGATTATGATAACCATGTTGCGGCTTATAGCCCTAATCAGATGAGTGACTGATGAGTAAGTCACTAACATGAACTAGATGAGTGACTGATGAGTGAGTCACTAACGTGGGCTCATCACCCATAGCCACGTGACGATATAGTCACCTGGGCCTTCTGGCCCTGACTCTAAGTGACCAGCCATTAGGCTAGACAAGCGCTTTTAGTTTTCATCGAAATTGAGGTCGATCCGATATTAATGCTCATGATGAGTCATTCAATGCTTATGTTGATTAGATCTAATCATTTCGGCTTGTGTTAAAGACATCAATGTCGTTCTTGACTCTTACGCCAATACCATACGGCTCGTGCCGATTTCTAACTCATGGGTCACTACCATACACAAGTAAGCAATGCAAACATGCATATATCATATGTCAAATATCCAAATGTAGGGCATTCAACATGCTTACTTAACAGTTACTAGCATAATTATAATCATGCACAAACACAGAGACTCAAGCTCTGATCAATCTCATAATCAACATTCATGGCATGACCTAATCACATGTTTCTCATGCATCACATGCACCACATACTTGGTGCAGTTTTCTTACCTCTGGATTTGCGTTCCGATGGACCCTGAGATCAGACAAGAGATTCTGGATGAATCTCATACCACCCCTTATTCTCTACATCCGGGCACCACGAAGATGTATCAGGATCTGAAAGCTTTATATTGGTGGCATGGGATGAAGAGGGATGTGACTGAGTATGTAGCAAGGTGCCTAAACTGTCAACAGGTCAAGGTTGAGCATCAGAGGCCGATGGGGATGTTACAGCCTCTGGATATCCTAGAGTGGAAGTGGGAGGATATCACGATGGATTTCGTGGTGGGACTACCCAAGATAGTGGGCTAGCATGATTCTATTTGGGTCATCGCGAATCGATATACGAAATCAACTCATTTTCTACCAGTGAGGATGAATTATATAGTTGACCAGTATGTAGATCTCTATGTGAGTGAAATAGTTCGTCTTCATGGGACCCCGAGGTCTATTGTGTCTGATAGGGACCCTTTCTTTACTTCCATGTTTTGGGGAAGTTTGCATAAGGCAATGGGTACACAACTGAAGTTTAGCACAACTTATCATCCTTGGACCGATGGTCAGTCTGAGAGGACTATCCAGATATTGGAGGACATGCTGAGAGCATGTGTATTGGACTTTGAAGGGTCCTAGAGAAAATATTTGCCTCTGATAGAAGTTTCTTATAACAACAGCTACTAGTCTACCATTGGGGTGGCACCTTATGAGATGATATATGGTAGGAAGTGAAAATCACCCATTCACTGGGATAAGATGGGTGAGAGGAAATATTTAGGTCCTGCTGCAGTTCAGAGGACCACCGAGGCTATTGGGAAGATTATAGCTCGGATGCTCGCATCTTAGAGTGGACAGAAGAGCCATTCAAATCCAAGGCGGAGGAACATAGAGTTCTAGGTGGGAGACTATGTCTTCTTTAGGGTTTCACCTTTGAGAGGGGTGAAGAGGTTTGGGAATATGGGAAAGCTAAGTCTTAGGTTTATGGGACTGTTTGAGATCCTGGAGAGGATCAGACAGGTGGCCCATAGGTTGTCCTTACCCCCTGCATTATCTAGTGTGCACAATGTGTTCCATATTTCCATGTTGAGGAAGTATGTGTCGGATGGAACTCATGCACTGAGTTATGAGGATTTGGAACTGGAGGCAGACTTGTCCTATGAAGAACAACCAGTTCAGATTCTAGACAGGAAGGACAATGTCCTGAGGAACAAGACTATACCTTTAGTTAAGGTATTATGGAGGAACAGCAAGATCGAGGAAATGACCTGAGAGCTGGAGGCAGATATTGGAGCTCAATATCCCAAGTTGTTTAGGTAAAATTTCAAGGATGAAATTTCTGTAAGGAGGGGATAGTTGTAACGTCCCAAAATTACCTAATAAGGCTTAGGGCCTTGATTAGGGGGCCAGGATGGCAATATATGGAGTTATATGCTTATTTGTTATACTTAATTGTAATTATGTGGATTATGTGATAATATGACTAGTTATGCATGTTTGGAGATATTAAATATGCACGTGGGACCGTTTCTTATTAGAAGGGAAATCTTGGTAATTTGGCCCATTGCGAGCATAATTATATAACTATGTGCATATATGTGATATATGTGAGAGACCACATTATTATGTGGGTTTATTTGAGTTACTTGGCATGAGGCGATTCTAGGGAGCAAGTTAGCGGGAAAGTCACAACAGGACCCAATACCCGACTCGGGGCGAGTCGAGGGGTATTTTAGGTATTAGGCATTTAATTGAGTTATTGAGTAATGGAAATGAATAATATGAGATATATTTGAATTTAGTGAGTTTTGGAGGGAATATTGGGAAATTTGACCATTTTTCCCTCGGAGACATTTTTGGTATCTCGAGCCTCGGGATTGACTTAAGTCACTTAAGCTTAGGAAACTAAAGACTGAAAACACAAAAAACTTCTCCCAAACTGACTCTTTCTCTCTCACCACACTCTCTTCTTCTCTAAGCATCCTCTAGTTAACCATTGAAGAACTAAGGGAATTTTTGGCTAGAGATTAGAGAATTGAAGCCTAAAACTTGGGGAATTAGTTATGTTGCAGCTTGTGGGATTAATCATCAGTTGAGGTAAAGTCTAGACTATGATTTTGATATTGAAATTCTGAGTTTGTTTGGCTGTTTTAGAGTGTTCTTGAACCTTTAAGGTTGAAGAATTGAATTAGTGTTTTGATGAGTTTTAAGACTAGATTTTTGTTGGGTTTTGTTGCTGGGAAGATGTTATAACTATTATGGTAATTGAATTATTGTTTAGGAGTGAATTTGGGTTAGTTTGGATTGAATTTGGCTGCTAAAAATTGAAGAAAATTCTGGGTTTGAGGGGCCAAGTCGCGTCCTTGTTCTAGAGGGGCCACGACTCAGCTTGAACCCAAGGCCTTAGGCAGCCTCTTTCTGGGAGGCGCGCCGCGACCGTTTAGGGCAAGTCGTGGCCCAAGCCTCTTGACAGAGGGGAGGATGCTTGCTGTAGAAGGGGCGCACCGCGACCCTCAGGGCCAGGTCGCGGCACGCCTAGGCATTTTTGGACTTGGGAAGCTTTTAAAAAATGGAACATTTTCCTTAGGGCTCAGGATCAATTCCACTACCTAGTTTAGTGGAACTCGAGGCCCCAGAGGCTAGGAATCAGTCCGGAAGCCTTTATTTGCTCATTATTGATGGAATCCTATATTATGGTTGTGACTAGGTTATCGCTAGGGGCTCGAAACCAAGATCGTGCTCGAGGGTCATTCCTATTTACGCTTACTCGGATCTGAGGTAAGAAAACTGCACCCAATATGTGTTATATGTGATTAGGGCTTGACTCAATTGTTATCATTTATCATGATTAGGGCTTGGGCCCCAAGAACATTTATATTTAAGTTAATGTTTCACATGTTGGTCGATACTTGCTTAAGTGTTCCATAATTGTTGTATGAATTTCGTGGTTAGAGCATGAGGCCCTGTTAAACAAGTATCATTAGTATCGTAAGAATGGTTATTTGGTGGTGTTATGTGATTAACATGCATGAGTGCTTATTTTGTTGGGATATGCCTATTCATATCTGTTTCTGTATTGTGGTCTGTATTCCTGGATCAGGGCTTGACTCATTAGTCAAGGACGACAATAGTGCGCTGGTCGAAAGGCTTAGGCCTAAACCAGCAACGTAGTATTACATTGGCCGACCTTATGGTCAATGAATCATTAAAGCGCCAGGTACACTGAACTAGTTCTACAGCTAGTTACTCAGAGCTAAGGGCAAAGGCCCCAGGTGACTCTATGGTCACGTAGCTTGGGCATAGGCCCCCAGATTGACTCTATGGTTAACTGTTCAGGGAAGCAGCCCCAAATCAGTCCAATGACCATTGTTTGTAATTGAATAGCTGTATGTGTAGGTTATTACTTCTGTACGTGCTAGAAAAGTATCTGGAAGTTTATATTATCTGTTTATGCACATGTTGAGTTTTCTTGCTGAGAGGCTCACAGGTGCTTTATGGTGGGTAAGTGGAAAGGAAAGCTTGACCAACCATGAGTTGGAGAGCTTCGGTGGCGGCGTGTACATATGCGGCTGCTTAATCACCACGGCCGGGGATATCTTAAAGGAAGTAGGGTTATAGCACTGTTTTGCCGCTTAGGCCGGCTAAATGTAATTTTGATGAATATTCACTTTTTTTTAAAAATGGTTGTAATATTTTGGGATCCCATGTTTGTATGAAACTTTTTATATAAAATTCAACGGTTCATTCGGCTTAAAATTTTTACCCTAACCCTTGACATTAACCTTAGTTACACATTTTAAACCAAATGACTTGGTTAGCAAGTCTGACACAATTTAAAATACACAGTGTCACGATCCTGGATTAGGTGGATGTTACACTAATGCCCCTGCGTATTTATACAGCCTTTCACCCCCCCCCCCCCAAGAGCTCATTTGCCCTAACATTTTAGAAAGAAAAAAACTAAGTGTTTTCTCTCTAAAACCAGCGCCTCTTCCGAGTGAAATATAGGAATGGAGTTGAGTTTTTCTTGCAATTTTGTGCAAGGAATACTCAATCTCCTAATAGTATTCCTTGACCTTGTGTTAATGGTGGTAACATTGTGAGGATGACAATTGTTAAAATAAAAGATCACTTATTTAGGAATGGAATAGACAAAAGTTATAAAATGTGGTTTTTGCACGGAGAAATAATGAAAGTCACTGATGATGGACCATCTAAGAATAATAAGTATTTTGATGTGGATTATGAAGTTGATGATATTGCAGAATTGATTGATGATGTACAATATGAATCACATGTGGATCCAGTTAAATTTCAGTCCATCTTAGAATATGTTAAGAAACTCATTTTCCCTAACTGTAAAAGGTTCACTAAATTATCAGCACTGCTTAGGTTGTATAACTTAAAAGCCAAACATGGGTGGAGTGATAAGGGAATGACAGAGTCATTGTCATTTTTAGAAGAATATTAACAGAAGGTAATGAAATGTCCTCTTCATTTTATGAGGCAAAGAAGATGTTGCGTTCGTTAGGCATGCAATGTGAAAAAATACATGCTTGTCCTAACGATTGTATCTTATATCGAAAAAGATTTGTTGATGAAATTGCATGTCCCACATGTGGCGAGTCTAGATGGCAAAAGAAAAAAAATTCTGAAGCAGTTAGAAAAGGTGTCCCTGCAAAGGTTTTATTGTATCTATCACCCATACCTCATTTAGTTCGGTTGTATCGAAATGATGATCATGCTAAAAATTTAATTTGACATGCCAAAGATAGAGTACGATGATCATGCTACACCTTGGTTGGTCAAGTAGTCGGGTACGATGCTGGATGGCCACAACATTGGGTCCTCTCGAATCAACAAATTAAAGAGTCACTTGCTCCCTCTACTCAACAACCAAGACAATCAAGGCAAAAAATAGAGACATTGACATAGGAGCCTATAGAAGTGCCTATGAAAAAAATGTTGAAATGTTTGTTGAAGTTTATTGATCGGTGGAAAAGTGACCACATGGTAGAAATTCCGATTGTAGAAATAGTGTTTGGATTCTCAAATGATGCTCGGTTATTGACAGAGGATATCCTCCACTTTTGCAACTATGAGATGATTGAACAGACTGAGCTGACATTATATATGAGGTACAATGATGTTTATAAATTTATAGTTTAATTAGTGTAACTTGAAATTTATTAGTTTATTGACTTTTTTATATGTACGGTGCTCGATGATTTAGTGCAAACGAAGGGGTTGAACCACATGTACACTTTCATGTATCCTAGTTCAATGTCCACTAATGAAGGAACCAATGAAGCACGAGCTAAAAATCTCTTCGAACGATTTCTGTAGATGGAGCTAGGGACACAATTTCTAATTTTTCCATGGAATAACAAGTAAATCATCTTAATTTTATATCTATAGACTTTGTGTTTTTTATTGATAAATATCTTACACAAAAGTATTTTTGGTTGTATCTTTCATTGGATGTTAGCATTGATTCAGCCACACAGTCATTCGGTGGCATTTTTGGATCCTGTAAATTCACATTTTCGTCCGGAAATCAAGGAGATAATTATCATGTAAGTTATAAATATTACTTAATCAATTTATGATTTCATTCGGATTCACATATGGATAAATATTAATATTTTGTGCCGGGGATTGGCATAAACATTTGCAATTAGTATAACTATGCTGTAATGTAATAGTGTCGAAACCAAACAGGGTCTACCGAGTGTGACTATTACATTATGAAGTTTGCTAGAGATTTGATTTCATAGCCTAGACCAAAGACCTACTTGAAAAATTATGTATTATTTTACTCTTTGAATGTTATTTTAACTATCGCTTATGCTTTTATTTGAATGAATTAATTCTAACTTATTATTTGAATATTTCTTAAATAGTTTAAGAGTACAACACCATATACGGCTGACGAAATCAACGAGATACGGGATGAGTGGACTGAATCAATTTTGTCGTATCTCAGTTAGCAAATTAGCAAGTTTGGTGAGGAAACTTTAGTTTAAGTATTTAATGCTTAGAAATTTAGAATACAATAGTTATCACTATATACAATGATTAACTTTGAAATCTGAATTACTTTTATAGATTTTAATAACAAATGTTTTATTGATTTATGGTGTTTTTTATTTATGTCTACACTACTGTTTTTCTTTTCCTGTTGTTGTTTTTCTGTTTCTGCTGCTGTTTTTTTTTTTTTCATCAAAAAGGTTAAGGGAATTAGCAAAAACATTTGCAATTTTTCTGGTTAAAACATTATGTGGCAGTTCCTAACTGACGCAAAAATCACGTTTTTAGCTTTTGTGGCAGTGGAGCACTGATGCAAACAAGTCTGGCATTCGCGTCAGTAGGGCACAGATGTTGTACGCCCTAATTTTTCATGGGCTATTAACGAGCTGAGAGATGGCCTAATTATATCAGCCACGTGGATACCACATGACCGGGGCTGCTGTCGTCAGGTCCTACCTCTTTAGCTCGGGGTAACCAAAGGTTCACCAAGATTATTTAAGGGCCAAGTCAGGAAAATAAAGACCGCAGGTCAGGAAGGCGTCCGGCTCGGGGCACGAGCTGGAAGTGGAAGCCGTGACTCCTTATAAAGTCAACCACGCAATGTAAACGTGCATTTATCAGACATCACGTGTCTGATATATCCCTGAATTCTCAGACACGCAGCATGAACGTGCGTATTCAGGCACCCACGACTGGGTTGGGCCGTGCGGTCCATTATCCCCCTTACCTGTTGATTAGACCACACTTCATTTGTCAGGTTTTAGGAATTAATCATGAATGTCACAGAAGTGACATGATGGATAAGAAGGTCACGGGATGACCCCCCTTACCAACTCCCAGGTGCCCTCTCCTATAAATATGGAGACCCTGGGAGTTGCAAAGGGTTGGATTTGATTACATAACAAAATACCCTGTAAAAAATACCAGAAATATAGCAATAATATTGGCTGGTGGAGTAGAAGGATTTGAACCTTTGAACCACCTAAAAAACGTAGTTGTGTCATTAGTCCATTTTAAAGATCATCTATCTGTTTCGGTTCATTATTAAGCACTAATCTCTTCCTCTTATTTTCTTAATTACCTATTGGCGAAGAACCGCATCAACAGTTTGGTGCTTTCATTGAGAGCTAGTCAGATTGGTGTTATCGAAAACATCCAACTATGGTGATCACTCGATCAAGGCATGGTAACGAGGCAGAACAATATGATGGGCAGGAGGCTCATCATGGTGCCATCTCCGGTGATCAAAACCTTGAAGTTCAGCAGTGGCCGGGCAAGCAGCCAGTAGGCCAGGATGACACTGGAAGTTCGGCACCCCGACCGCCTAATCCAAACCCGGATTTTTACACGGCGATAGAGATGGAGAACGCTCAGCTGAGGAGTCAACTAGCGAAAGCTAGTCAACAGATTAAGGAGGTGTTGGCCCGACTACCCCCTCTTACAACCGACGCTAACGTCGGAAAGAGGCAAGGCAAGACTCATAAGTCCCGTCGGGGTAATCGGTCCAGGCCTAGCCGCTCAGTCAGACCTCCGACGTCCAACTGTACTCCTTCGTCGCACCGCCGAGAAGCAAACTTTGAAGGAACACCCAGAGCCGAACAACAGTATAGCCGCTCAGTCCAAACTTCAACTCCCAGCTCACTACCAGCCTCGAGCGCGCCCAGGATCGAGGGAATTCTAGAAGGAGATCTGAGGAGGGCTCACAGCACTAGCCCGTCCCCGCCAGCCGTCCTGCACCTCGTCCAGATTGCCAAGCGCAAGGCCTGCAGGTTGGCAGGGCCGAAAGTCCCCCACCTAACCTGATCCGCCCTGACGGAACCAGCATTGCATCCTCAGTCAGGCATCCTCCTTCGCCGATAAGATACTCGTCTCCTCCTCGGCATATCCGAGATATTCCAGCTTATGGGAGCAGCAGGAGAACCCTGCCATCCGCAGGACCTTCCCATCGTAGCAGGGCGCCCAGAGGAAGCCCGGATCCTCACCCCCAGAGACAGACTCCGAGCTTCTCTAACGGGAGCTACTGGACCGGAAGTCGCCGGAGTGACCTTTCTGGTAGAGACCTGCGTCAACGCCTAAGCTCGGCGCAAAGTCCTCAAGCCACCCCAAGGGGCGACCTACGAGATCGCCTTAACTCTCATAGGGGGGACCCGGTAGGAGGTGGCAGCCATGCTCGCTCAGGGGGAGACCTATCCGAGGTACGTAACGGCGAGAATGTCCCAAATAACCTATCTCAAGATAGGAGGGGCAATAACCCACCAAACATATGCAATGGATCAAGAGCTGTTGAACAGCCCCGGAATGACCAAGGAGATCAGGACAAAACCCTTGAGCGCCTGGCTCAGATGGAGGAGTTGATGAGGAAGCTCCTGTCGGAGAAAGAAAAAGACGAATATGATTCGGGGGACGAGCTTGAGCTCTTCGCCCCCAGCATAGCAGCAACGACATACCCACCTGGTTTCCGTATGCCGCACCTGTCCAAATTCAATGGAGACGGAGATCTGTCGGATCATCTGGGTATGTTCAATACTCTGATGATGGCCCACAACATTGGCCCCGAGCTGAGGTGTCTGATATTTCCCTCCACACTGACTGGGCCAACCAGACAGTGGTTCAAACAGAGCAAGAGGCAATCAATCAGCTCCTGGAAAACTTTATCTACTGACTTCAAGGCCGACTCCCTGGCTAACGTGAGGCAACAACCCGACGAGCCTCTGAAGGCTTACCTGAGCAGGTTTGCGAACGTCGCCGCTCGGGCCAGGGATTTAGATGACAGCTCCAAGCTCATGGCTTTGAGGATTGGAATCCTCGTTGGAGGGGGACTCTGGAATGAAATACAAAGGAAGGGATTCAACTCAGTAAATGAATTCCAAAATAGGGCCCAAGGGTGGATCAACTTGGAGGAGGCCCAAGCCTCAGCTGCAGGAACCAGCCAGATCCCTGAGTAGCCCGCTGGAGTGGGAACGGAGGTCGTGACAGCAACCCAGAACGTTACACAGAATAACCAGTTCGGTGGAGGCAAGAGAAAGGGGAACGACGAAGGCAACCAGCACGACCCAAATAAGAATAAGTCCGTAGAAAAGTTTAAGCTGGTTTACGCGACTTATACGGAGCTCACCCACTCTAGGGAGAACATCTTCCTAGCGAACTTTGCTCGCCTCCCCTGGAAGAAGCCAAAGCCGCTAAAGCACCAGAAGGGGAAGAGAGACACCTCCAAGTTTTGCCGTTTCCACAACGACGTTGGCCACAATACCGATGATTGTAGACACCTGAAAGATGAGATCGAGACTCTCATCAGAGCCGGCCCCTTGGCTCAGTATGTGTGGAACAGGGTTCCAACAAGCCAACCTGCTTCGGAAGTCCCAGTCTGTCAACCCGGGTCTCGGGTAGATCAAGACGTCCCTCCTCCAGTGATAGGAGGAGAGATATCCACAATCTCAGGAGGTCCGCATTTGGCTGGCATGAGCAGGGGTGCCCAAAAGAGGTACGTAAACAAACTCAAGGCTCATAATGGAGTAGAGTTCGTCCCCGAGCAGCATCTGCCAAAGCAGCAACGATTGGAGAGGCAACCAATCATTTTTACCGAAGAAGATGCTAGCCATGTTCAGTTCCCTCATAATGACCCTCTGGTCATAGCAGTGCAGCTCGCTAATCGGAGGGTTAGGAGAATGCTGATCGATAATGGGAGCTCGGTAAATCTTCTATTTCGGTCCACGCTAGAGAAGATGGGTTTGACTGTCGCCGAGCTGAAGGCGACCTCCATGATGCTGTATGGTTTTTCGGGAGAAGGATCAACGACTATAGGGATGATCGAGCTGGTGATCACCCTGGGAGAGGGATCTTGGACAGTCTCAAAACTCCTCGAGTTCGTGGTCATCGACTGCCCCGCTGCATACAATGCCATTTTAGGCCGACCTACACTCATAGCTTTTGAAGCCATCACCTTCGTTCGCCACCTTGCGCTGAAATTCCCTTCTTCAACGGGGATATGCACGATCCATGGCGATCATCTTGCTGCCAGGGAATGCTACAGCATTTCCATGAAGGGAAAGTCGAAACCCGGGCAGCTAACGATGGCCATCCAAGGTAGAGGAGAGGAATCTCAGGAACCTTTGACTAATCCTGAGATTGAAAAACCTCAGAGCACCGAGGGGGAAAGTATTTTCCTAAGTGAGGATATTGGCTCCCGAATAGGCGAGGACAAGTCTGAGCTCCAAGCTATTGAAGAGCTCGAGGAAGTAAACATTGATCCACAAAATCCTTCACGGATGGTCAAGCTCGGGAAAAACCTCTGTGGCAAGAGGAAGGCAGAGCTGATCAAATTTCTGCAGGATAAACTGGATGTGTTTGCATGGTCACACGAGGACATGGTGGGAATCAGTCCAAATGTCATCATGCACACCCTTCAGGCGCAAAGTCCCAGAAGCAGAGGCGCCTGGGAACAACTCGGGCTGAGGCCTTAGAAGAAGAGGTAGCCCGGCTCAAGAAATGCGGATTTATCCGTGAAGCCAAGTTCTCGGTTTGGGTCGCCAACCCCGTGCTGGTCCCGAAGCCCAACGAGAAATGGCGGACCTACATCGACTTCTCCGACCTGAATAAAGCCTGCCCCAAAGATTGTTTTCCCTTGCCAAGGATCGACCAATTGGTGGATACCACGGCAGGGCACGAGCTCATGTCCTTTATGGACGCGTACTCAGGCTCTAATCAGATCGCCATGAATTTGGCGGACTAGGAACACACCAGCTTCATGACCCCAACTAACGTCTATTGTTACAAGGTCATGCCGTTTGGGCTGAAGAACGCCGGTGCTACATACCAGAGATTAGTGAATAGAATGTTCGCCAACCAGATCGGGAAGAACATGGAAGTGTACGTTGATGACATGCTGGTCAAGTCAAAGACTGCCGATAACCATATTTCCGACCTGGAAGAATACTTCAAGATACTAAGAGAATACGGCATGAGGCTTAACCCTCAGAAGTGTACTTTCGGGGTCGCGTCCGGGAAATTCCTGGGTTTCATTGTCAACACTAGAGGAATCGAGGCGAACCCCGATAAGATCAGGTCGTTGCTCGAGCTTCCCTTACCTAGGTCGCGTAAGGACGTTCAAGGCCTGACAGGAAGGGTGGCAGCCCTTAATCGGTTTATTTCAAAATCCACCGACAAGTGCCTGCCATTCTACAACCTGCTCCGAGGAAATAATAAATTTGAATGGACAGAGGAGTGCGAAAGTGCTTTCCTCAACCTAAAGGCACATCTGGCCGAGCCGCCCGTATTTTCCAAACTAAAGGCAGGAGAGCCTCTTTTCCTCTACCTAGCTGTCACAGAGGATGCAGCTAGTGCCGTATTGGTCCGTGAAGAAGACCAGGTTCAGAAACCGGTCTACTACATCAGCAAGAGACTTCTCGGGGCTGAATCTCGATACCCGTTGATGGAAAAATTGGCGTTCTATCTTATCACGGCCTCCCGAAAGCTTAGGCCGTACTTCCAGTCCCACTCAATACACGTCATGACCGATCAGCCTTTAAGGCAGGTTTTGCAAAAACCTGAAGCATCGGGACGCCTGTTAAAGTGGGCAATCGAACTCAGTCAGTTCGAAATTTTGTACACCCCCCGAACTGCCATAAAGAGTCAGGCCCTGGCCGATTTTGTGGCAAAGTGCACAAGATTCAGGGAGGATCCTGTGGAGGAGCCACTCCAGGTCACCTCGCACCAGGCGTCATGGAAGATCTTCGCGGATGGCTCATCTAATGAGAACGGGTCCGGGGCTGGAATCATTTTGATATCCCCTGAAGGGCATAGATTCCACTCGGCATTGAGATTCAGATTCAAGGCCTCCAACAACGAGGCCGAATACGAAGCTTTGCTGGCCGGACTGAGGGTAGCTCAGGAGCTAAAGGCGAGCTCAGTTCAGTGCTTCAGTGACTCCCAACTCGTGGTAAACTAGGTGCTAGGTGAATATCAAGCACGAGGAGCCAGGATGGCTGCTTACCTGGCCAAGGTAAAAGTCGAGCTGTCCGTATTTGAACGAGGCTCAATCGAGCAAATACCTCGAGAGCAGAACGCTAATGCAGATGCCCTCGCCAAGCTCGCTACCTCCGGGGAGACGAAGACGCTGGGGTTAGTACCAGTGGAATTCCTGGAGATGATTGACGCCAGACCGACCTGGATGACTCCCATCCTCGATTACCTCACCGAAGGAAAGTTACCCGAGGGACGTAATGACGCACAACGGGTACTATATCAGGCTCCAAGGTATACGATAGTAGATGGGGTGTTGTACCGACGTGGGCATTCCCTACCTCTCCTACGGTGTGTTCTACCAGGCGTAGCAAATGCCATCTTGCAGGAAGTGCATGAGGGTTTTTGCGGGGATCACACTGGGGGGCAAAGACTGGCCCTAAAAGTCTTAAGGCAAGGGTATTACTGGCCCACTCTATCAAAGGACTCGATCTCGTATGTCAAGAAATGCGACAAGTGCCAACGATTCGCCACAGTTGCCCGAGCTCCCCCAGTCGAGCTGAAGATGATCTCTTCCCCATGGCCATTTACAGTTTGGGGAATTGACTTGATTGGCGCCCTCCCTACTGGAAAGGGCGGGGGGGTCCGCTACGCTGGGGTGGCTATCGACTACTTCACAAAGTGGGCTGAGGCAGAGCCTTTGGCAACGATCACCTCCAAGAAAGTCCTCGATTTCGTAGTCAAGAGCATTATCTGCCTGTTCGGGCTGCCGAAGAAAATCGTATCTGATAATGGGACTCAGTTCGACAGCGACCTCTTCACTGAATTTTGTGAAAGGTACGGCATCATGAAAAGCTTCTCCTCCGTGGCCTACCCTCAGGCGAACGACCAGGTCGAGGCTGTCAATAAGACGCTAAAGGCGAGCCTTAAGAAGAGGTTGGATGAAGCAAAAGGGGTCTGGCCAGAATAGCTCCCTTAGGTACTGTAGGCATACCAGACCTCACATCAGACTCCTACAGGGCATACTCCTTACTCCCTGGCTTTTGGGAGTGAGGCAGTCCTTCCTGCTAAGTTAAAAGTATATTCTCATAGAGTCCAGGCATATGACCAGGATCGTAATCATGAACTACTTTGCTCATCCCTCGACCTGATTGATGAAAGGCGAGAAGAGTCACAACTCCAGCTCACACATTACCAGGAAAAAATTACGCGTTACTTCAACTCAAAGGTCCGAAAACGCTCTTTTGGCATTGGCGACCTGGTCCTCAGGAGAGTCTTCTTAGCCGGCAAGGATCCCAAAGATGGAGTACTGGGACCGAACTGGGAAGGGCCTTATCAAATAGACGAGGTCATAAAGGAAGGAACCTACAAGTTAGCCCGGCTTAATGGAGAAGCGGTCCCACGAGCTTGGAACGCCATCCACTTGAAGAAGTATTATCAGTGACACCCTTGTAAGGCTTACTCAGAAAGGCCATTTCTTATGTATTAAGCAATGAGAATTAAATATTCTTTCATTATTGTGTATATTCGCAAATGTAGTCTCAAGTAACCATGAAAGACCCTTTCCTAATTACTTGGGGGGGGCATATGGTACCTGGCTAATATAACCAGGTCGCCTTAAAGACTTGGAGGTTGATTCAAATCGATTGGCCGATGTTAAAACACGACATATTGATGAAGGATTAACACAAACTAAGTCCTATCCTGGATATAAACAGGTCCTAAAACTTAGAAGTTGATTCAAATTGATTAATCAGTGTTTTTCTTAAAAAGCACAAGACATTAGTCAAAGAATTAACGTGAAGTTTTCAAAATAACGTCTTGGACATAACCAGGTCCTAAAACTTAGAAGTTGATTCAAATTGATTAATCAGTGTTTTTCTTAAAAAGCACAAGATATTAGTCAAAGAATTAACGCGAACTAAGTTTTTAAAACGAGGTCCAGGATTCAACCAGGATGTGTCTTAAAAATTGGATCGAGATTGGTTAATATGTTTTTCCCAGGAAAATATAAGAGTATCAATCATGGCACCACGAAAAAGAAAAATAAACTAAGGTGCAAAGAATAAAAAATTGAATAAAACCAAGTGTCTCGAGGTGAAAAAACCTCATACAAAGTTACAAATATATATATATATATGTAAAAAGAAAAAAATGAAAGACCCTAGGCTCCACCGGGCTGCTCCGTGGAGGTCGTCGTCTCGCCCTCCTGCTCGGCCACTGTGGAGGCCTCCCCGGTCTCAGAAGGTGCCTCTTGCTGGAGGCGAGATTTGAACCCTTCCTGGAAGTCCTCCCAGTTCGCTCCTAAAAAGGAGAAGTCGCCGTCCTAGTTGAAGACCCAACAATGGTAGAGCATGTCCTCCATGGCGGAGCTGGAAGCTGCCTTCTCCACTGCCAGGGCGGCCTTGGCCTCCTCAGCCTAGTCTTCGTAGAGTCCAACTCGGCCACCGCGGCAGCAAGGGCGGCTTTGGTAGCCTCGACCTCTTGAAGTTTAGGATGGGATGCATCCAACTCAGCCCGCACGGCCGCCAAGGCATCCTTGGCCTCTTTTTCCTGCTGCTGGGCCGCCTGCAGGGCGGCCAAGGTCGTTTGATGGGCGACCAAAATCGCCTGGAGCTCGCCCCTCATGTCCTTGAGCCGAGCCTTAGACCTGGATATGCTCCGGTGAAGAGCCAGAGCGCCCTATAAAACAAAGAGGCAACTGCCTTAGAAAAAAAAGAAGAGAGACAAGGCAAAGCATGGTAACCAAAGTATAAAAGAACAAAGCCAGCTTACCGTTAGAGCCATTCCCAGTGAAGACTCCATCACGCTCTACGTGCTCTTGGTCTCAATTGCCCGCAGGTCCCTTTCGGTGGCCCTGTAGTAATGGTCGACGGTGTAGGTCGCCGTCTCGTACACGGTCTCTCGAAAGACGTCAGGAATTTTCTCCAAGGCCTGGGGGTCCACCGGAATGCGCACCTCGGTGGCGACAGCTGCAAAAGTCCCTGGTTCCATCTCCATATCCCGAACGAAGGTGGGAGCTCGTGGTGGGGGCGGGGGCATCTTCTCCATTGCTGCAAGAGGTGGAGGTACCTTGGCCAGGGCAGCTGGGGTCTGGTCTTTCCCCTTTGCAGGGGACTTGGTTGGTGTCCCAGCGGCCTTCTTTGCCACCCGGAGCTTCTTTACCTTGGGCCCGGAGGTCCCGGTGGAGGAGTTCCCTCCGGTGAACCTAGCTCGCAAATCCTTGTTCCCAGGCTGAGACATCTCTTCTGGCAAAACAAAGGCAACATTAGTATACAAGTTAGCATTTATGCAAGAACCACAAGGATAAGGAGAAAACATAATTAAAAAACATATATCATAAGGGATCCTACCCCTCGAGCTAGAAGAGGAATCTATGGTCACGACCATCGGCTCTGGAGCTTTTATGGGGGAATCTAAGACAATGATTTCGCAGGCTGGCATGGGTTCTGGGTCCGAAACTGGCTCAGGACTAGTCTCTTCTACGTATTTCCTAAGACCCGGAGCTACGATACCCTCCCGGAGCGAGGTCCATGACCGAAGGTTGGTCCCGTACTCCTCAAATAAGGCCGACCTAAAGGCTAGGGTGTTGTCTACGGCTACGGTACCCCTAGGGTGGCTACTTTTGTAATCCTGCACAAGCTGGTCGACACAATGGAGCAGAGTTATGTCAAGGTCTGGGTCACTTCAATGGCGTTGGACTGGCTGGTTGGGATTGAACCTAGCTAGCCGGGGGTCTGCGGTGGCCCTATCTAAGCCCCAAAATAGATATGGGTTACCTTGGCCGAAGGGGCAGGCTACTGCCCCGGACTGGGCCCTCTCCATGTTAGCTTCTTGTGCGACCTCTCGCACCCTCTTCCGCCTCACGAGGTGCACCTCGTCCTCCTTGTCCTCGTCTCCTCCCTCGGGAATTGGCCTCACCTCGCAAGCTGGGGGAGGCCCCCGCGGTCTCCTCAGGTTCAAATTCTGGCCCGGGGAGATCAGTTTGCATGCCAGCATCGTCTCATCTGTCACGAGCTGGCGGTAGTCCTTTTCACTAGGGGCCAGACCCGCCAGCATCTCGTACTGACTCCCGAGAATCACAGACTTATCTGTCCTCGCGAAAATGGCTGCAGAATTATTCTAAGTCAGAAATGGATAAAGGGTGAGCTAATCAATACTTAACTTACGAGCTAAGAGTAAAAGGTACTTATGAGGACGGTTGAAGTAATGAAGTTCGCAGTTGCGAAACCCCTTGGACATAAAGAACTGGTCTTTGAAGTCGTTGGGGTGGCTGGGCAGCTCGATGACCGCAGCCGTGTTTGGGAAGCGGGTCAAGTAGTAGAACCCGTCGCCTCACCCCCGCTGCTCCGGGCTGGCCTTGAGGCAGAAAAAATATAAGATATCTGCCGGAGTGGGGACCTCCCACTCTTGTTTCAAGAATAGATATCTCAACTCCGCCAACAAAAGGTAGGATTTGGGGGGGGGGGGGGGGAGCTGGAAAAGAGCCAGCTTCACATAGTTGAGGAAGGCGGTGAAATATTGGTCCAGCGGGAGGAAGGCCCCAGCCTTGAAATGCTCGTCACTCCAAGCCGCATATTCCTCGTCGAGCGACGCGCATCTCCACTCACCTTCTAGGGGAGGTCGGGTGATCAGGGCGCCACTCCCCAGCTCGATGTTGTGGGAGAGGAATATTTTATTCACTCTCCCCTGGTCGGTGATCTTTGAGACGATCCTCTCGGCCTCAAAAAAAGCATTGGGCGCCACCTCGAGCTCTCGCTCTACGGCCGGCCCAAAGACGGGGATTGAGGAGTCTGTCATCATCTCCTTTCCTTTGGACTGTTGGAAGGACGAGCTGCCTGCGGTCTTCTTAGGAGCATTCTTCTTGGGTCCCATCTGGTCGCCTAGCGAACAAAAGAAGAAATTTCAGACAGGGCGACCTAAGCATAAGAAAGAATCTGAAGAAGTGTTTCCTTTGCACGGGCTGAGGTAAGCTCAGCCCGTGGAGAGTGAGACCACGCAGTTCTATGAACACGCGCCTATGCTCCCAACAGATCCCCGATTACTCGGAATTCGCGTGTCAGGAGGGCCAGGATAAAAGTTTGCCTTGGAAGGAAAGTTTCAGTAAGCAAGAGGTGCAAAACCGCCTGTAAAGCGTGTCCCCTAAGCTACCCGGTTTTGCACCCAAAATGCTGGATATTTTGAACAAGCATACCCAAAAATCCACCCAGAAGGTTTCCCCAGAAAAACGCACCCTATGAGCCATGCTCCTAAATGGTTTTCTTCTACAGTCGATGCCCTAACCTAAAAGCCTACACCCTTCATACCCACAAAAAACCAACAAACTCTTGCATGCAGCTACAGGAACTATTTACCTAAGCTACAGTGAAAAGAAAATTTAAAGCATGCACGGTCAGAAAACTTACGAAGTATTTTGCTGTGGGAGGGATGAAGGGGTCGTCTGGGTTGGGGCCTCGACGGAGTGACTAGTTCCAAAACCTCAAAGGAGCCCTTGCACCTGATCTTTTGGAATGCTGGGAACGGTAACCAGGAGAAAAAGAGGGTTTTTTTTTTTTAGGATGAGAAGAGAGAAGAAGAAGGGAAATTCAAAAAAATTTCAAATAAACGGGTGGCCCATGCGTATGGTGGCCACCCTTTTTTATATACGTGAAAGGTCATGAGAGGAGGGATGTTGGATCGCCCTGATGTGGGATCTGAGGCTCTCCACTCGAAAGGCGAAACGGCGGCTGAGTATAGGCTAGGCCATTTAATGCGGTTCTGGGAAGACGTACCGTCACCAACAGCGATGCTCCACGTATTCGACGCCTGCATAAAAGGTGGAATAGGGAGAGTCCATGGAGAAGCCTAAAAGCCCCTACTGTGGCCCCCAAATGACGTCGTGTGCCACGAGCAGAGGCTTGGGGGGCAAATGTACGCCCTGATTTTCCACGGACTATTAGCGAGCTGAGAGATGGCCTAATTATATCAGCCACGTGGATACCACATGACCGGGGCTGCTGTCATCAGCTCCTACCTCTTTAGCTTGGGGTAACCAAAGGTTCACCAAGATTATTTAAGGGCTGAGTCAGGAAAATAAAGACCGCAGGTCAGAAAAGTGTCCGGCTCGGGGCACGAGCTGGAGGTGGAAGCCGTGACTCCTTATAAAGTCAACCATGCAATGTAAACGTGCATATATCAGACATCACGTGTCTGATATATCCCTGAATTCTTGGACACGCAACATGAACGTGCGTATTCAGGCACACACGACTGGGTTGGGCCTTGCGGCCCATTATCCCCCTTACCTGTTGATTAGACCACACTTCATTTGCCAGGTTTTAGGAATTAATCATGAATGTCACAGAAGTGACATGATGGGTAAGAAGGTCACGGGATGACCCCCCTTACCAACTCCCAGGTGCCATCTCCTATAAATATGGAGACCTTGGGAGTTGCAAAGGGTTGGATTCGATTACATAACAAAATACCCTGTAAAAAATACCAGAAATATAGCAATAATATTGGCTAGTGGAGTAGAAGGATTTTAACATTTGAACCACCTAAAAAACGTAGTTGTGTCATCAGTCCATTTTAAAGATCATCTATCTGTTTCGGTTCATTATTAAGCACTAATATCTTCCTCTTATTTTCTTAGTTACCTGTTGGCGAAGAACCGCGTCAACAGATGTAAATATGACATTTGTGTCAGTGCTCCACTAACACGATTGTCAGGCTAGTTTGCGTCATGAGATTTTGCATCAATTTTAAAACTGAGGCAAAAAGTCAATTGTGGCAGTTGGGAACTAACTCAAATGGTCTTTTTTGTAGTCGTGCCAAATTGGTGATGCATTGCTAAAATATAGCTCACTTTACAAAAAAGTTGCTCAAATGATGTGTCAAAAGATGTGGCAAATTTGGCACATGTTAAAAGTTGAGCTAAATTTGGCACACAATATAGCATGATGCACATTTTGTATCATCATAAATACTACACTTTTTTATATTTAATTTTATGTCATTTCTATTATTTTAGTATAATTACCATTAAATGCTAGACTTTTTATCTCACTATTTTATTATTATCTTAACTATCAACAATAAAATATAAAGAAAAATTATTACTTTTTATATATTTTCAATAAATATCAAATAAGCATTAACGAAATATTAATTTTTGCATCAGCTTTTACAATTGTGCATTGGAGAATAATGCTAAAAATTGTACCAAATATACCACATATTAATTTTTTGTGTCAAATATAACACAATATTTATATCTTTCATTGGAGATGATCTTATTAAAAGTTGTAAAAAAATGGCTAAAAATTGAAGAATCACACTAAAATTGGTTAGTTCACCTAAATTTTACTTAATTATGCATCACAGAAATGAAATATATAAAGTAACTTGGCCAGTACATATAAATGTTCATTCAACATATAAAAAGAATATATATAAAAAATATTTCGAAACAATCCATACAAACATTTACTACAAATAAAATAATCTCTTTTTTATTTTTCTTTCTCTCCAGATGGAGAAAAAGAAAAACAGCAGGGTCTATTTTATTTCTCTTCCACCCATGCCATTTTCTCTCATAGACATTATCATGATTCAATTCCTTCATTTATCAATTAATTTATTTAAAATTCATTCATTAATCTTTAAAAATAAAAAAGACTTGGACCTTTTTAATGGTCAAATTTTTATTATTACGTATTAAAAGGGAATATATAAAAGGAAATTACATCTTATATAAGAATTTTAATAGAGTGTACAAAAATATGACTTTTTAAAAAAAAAAAAGTTATTCTATAGCTTTTTTTTTTTTTTTAAGAATTTTCACTTTTATGAATTTATTTTCTTTTATTTTTGTATAAAAGTTGATTTATGTCATAGTTTTACTCTTAATCAAGTTTTATTCATTTGGAAGGGTATATTTGTAATTTGATTATTATTTTTTTAGCTTATTTGTTTTTGTTTTTATTTTTATATTACTAATTTTATATTAAATTTTTCTTTAGTTGTTTTGCATTTTTTTTAATATGAATTGTGTTTAAAATTATTTTTTTATCTATTATAAATAATTTTTTCCGTTTTTTTATATTGTACGTTTCTTTTTCCAAATCTTGGGTAAGGTAACCGGTTACTTGATTGATCTTTGACAGTTATGTGAAAAAAAATCCTAGAGCTAAGTTAAATAACATGTACCAAGAGGTGTAACCGGTTATCCTGAGAGAAGTAACTTTCTGCCATAAGAGTGGTAACCGGTTACCATAAGAGGGGTGACATGTTACTCATATTAAATATGAAAATAAACATCAAATTTGAAGGAAAAGAGGAAGAACACTTCATTAAAAAAAGAAGCAGAAGTAACTATGATTTTAGTAACATAGGTAACTAACTACCATAAAGAACCCAGAAATATACACACACTTTAGAATGTAAGGGTAACCAATTATCCCCATAAATATACATACAAAAAACGTGAAAGTAACCAGTTATCCCCATAAATATACACACAAAGAATGAGAAGGTAACCAGTTACCACAGATCTGAAGATAGAAAAAATATCAGATCCACTCCCTTTCCCTTCTCTCCCATCTTCTTCATATAATTTTTTTTCTAGATTTGAATGTTCTCATCAGGGTAACTGGTTATTCATTCACGTTTTCATATTTTTATTAGTTTTCTTTCTAAATTTTGGTGTTACTATAGGGGTTACAGTAAAAAGAAAATGCTAAAAAAATTAATTTGAATTTTTTTATATATAGTGGAAAAACTATTAAAAAAATTACAATAATAAAAGATAATGAATAAAAAATAGTAAAATAAGTACAAAAAATTAAGAAAAAAGAAGGAAAAAAACTTAGGAAATAAAACTAAAAAAATATCAACAAAAAAAACAAAAGAAATGATGAAGGAAAAAAACATATGAATGAATAAAATGAAAAGAAGAAAAAGAAAAATAATGAAAAAATGAAAAGAAAAAAAATATGAATGAAAAAATTAGTTGAAAAAAATGAAAAAGAAAAAGAAAAAATGGAAGAAGAAAAAAAGAAATAAAAAAAAGCTCATATGTGTGAAAAAAGAAAAAAAAATGTAAGGAGAAAATAATAAATACAAAAATGAAGAAAAAAAAAGGAAAAAAAAAAAGAAAGAAAATTGAAAAAACATGAAAAAAAAAACAAAACATTACAAATGAAAGCAAAAAAAAAAGAACAAAAATGAGAAAAAGAAGAAGAATGAAAAAATGGAAAGAAAAAAAAAAGATGAAAAAAAACTTGGTAGAAAAAAAAAGGGGGGAAAATGGAAGAAAAAATAAGTAAGGAAAAATAATTAAAAATGAAAGAAAAAATAAAAACTTGAAATAAAATAAAATAAAATAACTTTCAAAATAAAAAAAAAACATAACTATGATAAAAAATGCGGCATTATCATATTTTAGTTAGTTATTAATTGTGTTTCTCATACTTTAATTTTTTCTTTAATAAATTTTGCTATACAAATGATAAAGGGTTAATTACATGTGCCATCGTAATTTTAAAAAAAAAATCGTTTTATACGGTATATTAAGTTAATTACAAAAATACGGTTCTCTCTATATGTTGAAACTTCTTTTCTTTGTGGGGTTAATGTATAATTTCAATCTAAATTATAATTATATATTTATATTCATCCGCTTTGACTATAAGAGATAATATGTGTTATACCCAGATTTCGAGCCATGTTAATTATGACCTCGAAAGTTGGATTCGCAAATAAGTGGACTCATAAGGTTGGAAGCAAACTCGAGGATCATATGCCGAGCTTGCAGGATATGGACGATCTCGAGTATGGTGACCTCGAAGAGTTCATGATCTCGAAGATAGCTCTAGGAACACATTCATCTTCGGAGACAACTTTGGATCAGGGTTCCCGAGCTCGACGCGCATACGATCTCGAACAAGTTGAGTGACCTCGGAAGATGTCTCCAGCTCGAAAGGTGACAGGAAACCTGGGAGACTAAAGCATTGGAGATACGCAATAATCACTTTGAATATTTACAAGTATTATAAATATGAGATATAATCCTCATTTATTAATGTAAATCCCCTAGAATTGTGGGATATTATTTGATCAGTTATGCGTTTCCTGGTCTTCAGGGACGTTTCCTTTTATATCTGATTATAGGCATTTAAAGCCATTTATTTAATTTACACAAAAAGAGTAACTACCCAAAATATGTGGGATAGTATTCTGCATCCTTCTCTATAAATAGAGAAGTCATGCACCATTGTAAAGGACCAGAATTCTGAACCTTGAGAGAAAACTCTGAAGAATTCATGCTTAAGAATTTTCAGAGATAATCTTGAGATTAATAACAGAGACTCGTGGACTAGGCAGATTTAACTGCTGAACTACGTAAAATTCGTGTGTTTGATTTGTTTTATTGTATTTGGCTATTGTCAATTGTTGTTTATGTGCTCTTCTTTTACTGTTTGACAAAAAACGGCGTCAACAATATGTATATAAATTAATATCTCTTAGTCATCTCTTTCAAATTTGTAAGTGTTAATTATTTTTGTCTTTTTGTGTCAATTTATATTCAAGCATATCAAATAATATAATAATAAAAGTAATAGTAATTATAGCTACTATATTTAATAAAGTAGATTAATTTATTTTTATTTAAGATGAATGTATTTATTAATATTAAAATAAATATTTATACAATTTCTCAAAATGTAAATAAATATTTATACAAGTTACGATATGCAGTTAATTGAAATTAATACTAATAACTATATGTTACAATATCCTCTTAAAGATAATCACAATATTATTATTCTTTATAAAAATATTATATATTTTTTAAAATCATGACTAGTCAAATCTCAACCCTTAATGTTAAACCAAAATCATATTCTAGTCCACAAAAATATATTTTAAACTTAAAAAATTAGTTTTATAAATCTTTGTAATAATCATGTTAAATAAATTTATAAATATTTATGTAAATATGAGTTACAAAAATAAATTGTTTAGTTGTGAAATTAGTTTTGTAAATTGTTGTTACAAAAATGTAAAATTTGTTTTAAAAAATATTATATTTCACCTATCTGTAACTGCATTTTTCATATAAATTTATATATACTCAATAAAGTGTTTTATAAATAATAAATATCTTAAATTTATATTTTTAAGTTGTATAGCATAAATATAATGGTTCCTGTAATTTTTTGGTACAATATTGTAACAATATAGAAAAGTATAATATTTTTATGTATATTTTATTAATGATATCTTAACTATAAAATATTTTCGTAAATGTTAGTTACAAAAATATCTTTCTTAGTTGTAAAACTAGATTGGTAAATTATTGGTACAAAAATAAAAAAAAAATTAGTTACAAATTTGTTTGTAAGTTTTATCTAAAAAAAAAAATCTACAATTTTATAACTGATTTTTGTAAATATTATTTACAAACATGTAACAGATATTTATAATTTTGTAACACATATTTACAAATTTGTAAACGTTGATTACAAAAAATTATATTTTGCTATTTTCATTTGTGATTTTGTCACTCCGTATTTTTATAAAAAAATTCCATATTTTTGTAATGCACTGTATTTTTCATATATATTTTTTTTAACTTTTAGTGCATTTTTTTGTAGATTTCCCATTATAAAAAATATAATTCTCATATTTTTACACATTAATTAATATTATAAAAATCATATTTTTTAAAAATCTAAAGATATAATAAGTTGAATGGGCTCATTGCACGGGTAGAAAATGTTCACTCTCTTTTCCTGGAAACTTTTAGATGGAAATAAAAATAATACTTGATCGTGTAACGGGTTGTTAAATAAAATAAATTAATTTAACTATTATAATCATTTTTGTTTTGAATCCAATTTGTTTTTGTCAATCTTCAGATTAGAACGAAGACTTGAGACTTAGCTTTTATGGATTTTTCGAGGTACATATGGTGCTATATTACTCATAATGATTAATTAATATATATTAATTGTTGTTATTAACTAATCATATTTAGTGTAATACTTATTATACAATAAATCTCAATCACCATTACTTTTCTTTTCATTCATCGTAAATAATATCTTATATGAACTAATCAAAGTGCAAAAAGCATTATTTTTTAAAGACAATTATTTAACATTGACGATTAAAGGCTCTAGTGTACTGATGCACACATGGCACGGAATTGGCGGGGAGTGCTCCCCCGTCCTCGTCTCCATTTATATTTCTAATACCATTTCCCGCTTTATCCTCGTTTATTCCCCGTTGGGGACGGGATAGGGAATACCCTATTGGGGCGGGAAATCCCCACGGGGAATCCATTTATTTAAAAAATAAATTTTAAAATAAAAATTGTAAATTATATATAAATAAAAATATTGCACAATATTTATCATTTAAAATATTAAAAAATTTACTACCATACTACAAAAACACATAAAGAAATATATAAAACACATATAAAATATTACAAAATATATAAAAAAAATTAAACGGGGCCCCGTTGGGGCGGGGAGTTCTATCCCGTCCCCGCCCAATTTAACATTCGAGGATTGAAAGTTATCCTCATTCCCACTTCGTTCCCCATTTAGACGGGGATTCCCCGCCCCATTAGGGGCAGGTCCCCGCAGGGCCTCATCCCAATGGGGAAAATGTGCATCCCTACTCTCGTGTAAACTAGCGAATATTCTAGTAGTAGTTAAATATATATATCTCTTCTATATAATAAATGTGTAGATAACGGAAATTATTGGTTTTAACAGTTTTTTTATTTTTGTAATGTTAACTTTAATGGAATATTCTTATATTTAATAGAACATTCTTATATTTAACGGTAGTTTGTAAACCCTTAAGCTTAAATAAAATAAAATATGATATTCTTATATTAGCCATTCGCTTAGCTATTTCCCTTCATGGCCAAAAGGGCCTTCCAATTTGCTGCCGAATGGGTCTGCTCGACACCCGAATGAGGAAATACCAACATGCAAGCATTGCAACCATAGAAACTACATTAAACGCAGGAACAGTAATAACTACATTGTTTCCTAACTTTAATATGTCTTTCA
The DNA here is from genome assembly GCF_963169125.1 of Humulus lupulus. Classification (NCBI taxonomy): domain Eukaryota; kingdom Viridiplantae; phylum Streptophyta; class Magnoliopsida; order Rosales; family Cannabaceae; genus Humulus; species Humulus lupulus. Next base: position 18,146,451 of record NC_084799.1, on the reverse strand, counting down.
AAGATAACTGTTTGATTGATGCTTTCAAAGTGGAGGTCCAACTTTCTGGAATTGACCAAGATCTTACTTCCATTGGAGCTACTCTTCACTACCAGATGGCATACAGACTCCAAGACCACGCTCTGGATCTTTCATTGCCAACAGCTGAGGAAGCATTACTGGTCTCAGTAGACTCTACCCAAGTTCCAACATGCACTCATATTCCAAGGCAAATCTCTACAGATGATCATATGAAGATTTTGCCCAGTTCATGGATAACAAATTATGAGATGCTCCATCAACCTCAAAAAATTGTCCAGACTCTTACTGAACCATCTTATCACAAAAAAGAAGATGGCTCTGTCGAAACAATCTTTGACAGAACTCAGACAAAGGCTCCCAGTTGCTTTACCACCCAATATATGATGACCTCTGTCACACCAGCTGATGTCGAAATCCAATCCTTCGATTCTCAAGGCAGCCCTATTTATGCTTTCGAATCTATGGATGGACATAAGTATTGGGATGTTTGCGACTGCAAAATTTGCCTAAAAGTGGAAGAAGACCTCCCAAAGCCAAAGCAACGTCTGAGCTCAGGAAAACGACTTAAGCAACGGCTAGATCAAGGAGAAAAGGAAATAAGATTGTTAGGCCAACCCTCTAGAAAGTTTGACTATATAGTCAAATATTCTACTCCCAAAGGCTTACTTGACCCTCCTCCAGAACCAACTGGATGGGGACATTGAGCTTCCTCCCACAGGCTCCCAAGAGCCTCCACTTTCGGCTCCCCAACAGAACATTTTGCCATGCTACAAAAAGGCAGCAAAATGGATGCAACATCATGGAAAAGTTTTTCCTGCTCAAAATCAGTCACAACAAATTCCACAAGTGTGTATGATGACCACTACTGATTATGAGTCAGAGTCAGATTTTCCTCCCCTCAAAAAATTTGACAAGCAAGTTGACCAAGGTACAGTCTCTCACCAACCAAAGGTTCAAAATCCCACAACCAGGAACGCAGATGGGTATCTCAAAAAGGTATCTCCGGCCGAAGAAGTTCTCAACTGGCAATCAGAAAATATGATTGCCCAAAATAAGGTCTTAAAGCAATTCGAGTTACAGAATACCAGAATAGAGACGGCAGTAAAACAATCCCAGACTACTGTCATTGACAAACTCACTACAAAGATCCAACAGACTCATGAAAAGCTTCTAGCCATCATTAAAGAAAACTCAGTTCCAATGCCAGTATTCCTAGAAAAAGAAGCCAAGATGAAGAGCCTCAAAACACAATATGAATCCCTCAAGAATCGGTTCTGCCAACAAGAACCGACAAAGACACCTTCAACTAGCTATTTGGGAACCTCATCCCCGTTCGGGATAACTATGACGCCGGTCCCTTGGCAGTTTGCTACAATACCAAAAGTCTCTCAGCTTTTTCCTATTATTGGATCTGTACAAGAGGACTCTGTTGTAAGACTAAGGCACATGCTTGATGAAAACCAAAAACTAAAGACAAAAAAGGGGAAGAAGAAAGAATCACCAAGCCAACCGACAAACGAACTCAAGCAACTTATGGTTCATCCAGCCACAAATCCTCTGTCACAAATGATTGGACATACAAGCACTCTCCACATCGCAGAAAATGAAATGGACTCAGATGATCAAAGTTCTTCGACTAGCTCAGACAATTCTTCAGGTGACTGGTCTGAAGAAATAAGCTCAACTTCTGATGATTCTATACTGAGTGACCCCGAGAGCTTATCTAGTAAAACTTTATCCAGCGATGACGATGAAACATTTCCACATCTGATGGTACAACCAGTTGAATCAAACTCATAGACCGAACCAATTATCACAAGCGAAGACGAAAGTGGAAATGAATCAACAACACCACGTATTCCCCAAAAACGGAAAAGTAAAGGTTCAAATTTTCAAACTTTTACTTTAGATGACCTCCCTCCATCAAAATGGCGTGAAAGGTTCTAAGAGTTTCATGCTTGGCTCAGCCTAGAATCACAAAGACCGGAAGCATAGACATGAACGATTCTCCTCAGCTTTGTTTCCCGTTTTACAGGCACCCTACAAGACTGGTGGACAAGTCTGGGCGATTACAGACAAATGACGTTTTTACAACTTCCATCTGTCACCAATGCCCTGACCTATCTGTATATTGAGTTCTGTGGACAAGACGCTCAAGTCACTAAAAGACTTCGCGCAGAATTATTTAAACTAAAATGGTGTTCAATGGATAAGAGAGATTTGGAGAAGCATTACAAAAAGATGACTCAACTATTCTACCAAATAGGTGGAATTGATGACACAAACCTAAAACAGGCTTTCCTCTCTTCCATACCAGAACCACTAGGAGAAGAAACCTTCAAACTTCTCTCGGGAACAGGAAGAACCTTAGTTGATGCTACGACTAGAGAAATCTATCAACTAGTTCTAAAGGCATTGGAAAAGATGTGCTCTCAGCACAAATTTATCCAAGAATTCATGAAACAATCCAAGAAGCTTGGAAAGGTTTGCAGCCAAAAGGATTTACGAATCAAATGCCACTCAGAATCAGCATGTTCCTGCCTTCCAGAAAAAAGGAAACACAGCAAAAGGTTTAAAACCTTTAGGACCTTTAAATCCTCAAAGGAAAAAGAACGCCGCTCATTCAAGTTTCTAAGGAGGAAGCGCTCTTTCAGGAAGAATTCTGACAGATGTTTCATCTGTGGTGAAAAGGGACATTATGCCAAGCAATGCCTCAAAGGGAAAACTGCCAAACTGATCTCCCACATTCAACAAACAACGGGCATATCTATTGAAGAAAATGATCTAGAATCCATCTTCTCTATTGATGACGAGATCAATCCAGAATCCCTCTGTGCATTCGAACAACAAAAGGCCCCAGATGAATTCTACCACATGGTAGCAATCAATACAATACAACCATTGCCAATCATCTCCATGCATATCCTCTCTACAAAGTATGCTCGGTCAGTCAAAGTAGCACCCTTCTTCGACACAGGAGCATCATACACCATGATGAACCCTGATGTTCTCCCTCCAGAATATTGGAGGAAAGAAAAGCAATTCTTCCACGCTGCAAATGGAAGCATCTTCTGTACAGAGCTTGTAACGCCCTGGCTACCCCAGAACAGTTACGGAGAACGGTGAACCGAAAATTTGACCCGCTACCCGAGTCCTTTGGTTAAAAACGTGATCTAAGTGTTAATATCAGGTTAAGGTGAAAACCAGCAAAAAGGAAAGGGTACTTTTCGTTAAGTAAATAAACTGCTCATGAGCCTTTTTAAAACGTTTACAAGTAGTTCATGTTACAAAAGAGTTGCTACAGTTCATATATACAATCCCCGCCGGCCTAAGCGGCAAAAATAGGGTAAACCCCTAGTCCCTCTGAGAACTCCTTGACCGTGGCAGTCAAGCGGCCCTATATGTACATCACATCGCCCAAGCTCTCCACTCAAGGCTAGCCAAGCTTTTCCTTTCCTTTACCTGCACCACGTAGCACCCATGAGCCAAGGCCCAGCAAGAAAACACAATAAGATACGGTATAATATCAACAACGATCATAATAATCATCCAGGACTATCAGTCCAACAAATAGGTGACAGTAGTCAAAAGTCACAGTAATGAGAAACGCTCCCTCTAGCCATGTGACGATAGGGTCACCAGGGCTTAATTGATAAGTGTTTCATTCATAAGTTTGTTCAGGACAGGTGCATGGTGATTGGTCACCAACATAACCTTCCTCACGACTCTAGAGCCGAAACTATGGACAACGTCCCTTAGCCACGTGACAAACGGTCACCGGGGTCATATACCTTGGCTATAGTCATCTGGTCGTAGACCAGGCAAGCGCTTGTAAGTTTCTTCGACCTTAGGTCGGTCTCGCATTAATGCCATAGAGCCATTCAATGCGTGATCATCGACTTTAGAGTCGGTCCCTGACTAGTCAGTGTCTTAAACAGGTAATCAGCATTCATTAACATTTAATATGAAATCCACGTTCATATATCTCAACCAACACGCCTCAATATCAAACCATGCATGTCATATACCTGTACAGGGTGCAACTGTGTCCATACACTGTTTTCTTACCTCAAGTTCAAGCGAGAAGTATGATAAAGACGACCCCTGAGAACGATCGGTCTTTTAGTTCCTTAGCGGTTACCTAATCACAACCAATTATAACCTCCATTAATGAGAATCCACAATAATAGGGTCTTAACCTAAGCACCATCCTCGGGACCTCGAAACATGCCCACACGGTGAGTAGAATCGATCCCGGGCCTTAAGGATTGAAACCCCAAGTCAAAAACCCTTAAAAACACTCAAAACGGGGTTTGGAAGGAACAGGGTAGCGCTACAGCGCTCAACCCCTAGCGCTACAGCGCTAAACACAGAACCGCCCAAGTGCCAGAAACCCTCCTGAGGAGCGCTATAGCGCCCTAGGGTGGGCGCTGTAGCGCTACCTCCAGCCCAAAACTTCCCTGAACCGACCTTCTTCATCTCCTTCGATTCTAACTCGATTCCCAAGCTTCCAAAGCCTATTCTTGATGCCAAATGAACCCAAAAACCATCCCAACACATCCCAAACATCACAAGCATGGGAACCCTAGCCAAAACTCCCAACAAAACCCATGAATTCACCCTAAACATTTCAGCTGCAAAACAAAACTAAAACAGAGCAAACCAGAGAAACTATGGTTAGAAACTTACCCAAAGCTTGGCTTACGAAGCTCTTCAATAGTGGAACACACTCCCAAACTCCCAAGGCTTGCTTCCCAAGCTAGAATCCTCAAAGTTGCCTCAAAAACCACAAAGAACAGAGAGAAAAAGAAGGTACGGGAGAACTCTCAAAGATACTCTGTTTTTCCATCACCTTTTTCAGCTAAATAAGGTTATATCTATCCTAGGGGTGAAATGACCATTTTACCCCTAGGTCAATTAATACTTTCTAAAGGCTCCTAAGGGCATTTTTGGTACTTTCCTCCTAACTCGTTAATCATAATTAACGCTCTCCAATTCCCGTTATTCTCAATAATCTCAAACACCAATAATTCACATCCCGTTACCCTTTATCTCCCGGTAACGCTCTAATCATCAAAATCACTCCGAGACTCAAACCAAGTCCCGACACTTAAACCCGCTGTGATTAAACCGCTAATCAATAATCTACGATCGTCTCATGTCGAACAGCTCGAACAAACCCACATCATAATGTGGTCTCAACATATATCACCGACATGCATACAATTAATATTATATTATAATATAATTCTCATAAACGTACATAAACACGTTTAATAGCATAATTAAGCAATTATGGCCCTCCCGGCCTACTAATCCAGCCGTTAACCGCATTAGGGAATCCGAGGCATTACAGAGCTCATCAGTAAACCAATTAAATTACAATTCTTCCCAGGATGCTCTATCATTCATAGAGTAATTGGTTCAAAATTACCAGGGAAAGATCTAATTATTGGTTTTGATGTCTACACTAAGAAAAATGGTTTGCGAATCCTTCCTGGTGGCCTTGGTTACAAACAACATTTTGCTCCATGGGAATCTATACCAAACTATATTTCTCATGCCTCCTGATCCATTCTCCAAGGTTAGACAACGGCTCATAGAAAATTCTTGTGCCACAAGTCATGCTGAATTCCTCCATAAATGTGAACGCCCTCTTTGGAAAAATCATCAGTTCTTCATCAGTTTACCATTTAAGCTCAACGAAGATGTTAACCCTACCAAGGCAAGCCACCCAGGCATGAACCCAGAGCATCAGAAAATGGCAATTGATGAATGCAAAGAACTACAACAACAAGGACTAATCGAACCAACCACCTCTTCATGGGCATGCCATGCTTTCTACGTCAATAAGAGATCAGAGCAGGCTCGAGGGAAACAGAGGTTGGTCATCAATTATAAGCCTCTAAATGAATTTTTGGTAGATGATAAATTCCCCCTACCAAACAAAAATTCCCTATTTGCAAGCCTGTCAAAGGCCCAAATATTTTCAAAATTCGACCTAAAGGCAGGGTTTTGGCAGTTGGGTATCAAAGAAGAAGATAAGCCCAAAACAACCTTCTGCATTCCAAATCACCACTATCAATGGACTGCCATTCCCTTTGGTCTTAAAACAGCTCCATCACTATTCCAAAAGGCCATGACTAAAATCTATGGCCCTATTCTAGATAAGGCTCTAATCTACATTGATGACATATTGCTCTTCTCACAAGATGAACAAGCCCATCAAGATCTTCTGGCCCAGTTCATTTCTCTCACAGAAGCCCATGGGGTCATGCTATGCAAAAAAAAGGACAAGCCCAAATTGATTTTCTGGGGATGAAGCTTATTAAAGGCAAATATGAAGCCCAACTGCACATAGCCCAAGAGCTGTTAAAGTTTCCTGAAAAGGACTTCACAAAGGTCCAAATTCAACAATTCCTAGGAATTGTAAACTATCTGTGGGATTTTGTCCCGCGACTTTCAGAAATGACAAGACCACTCAGCGACATGCTTAAAAAGCAAACTCTACCATGGTTACAAGAGAAAAATGTAGCAGTCAAAAAGCTAAAGGAGATAATGCAGACACTACCACCTCTGTATATTTCTTCTGATGGGAAAAGAATCCTGCAAACAGACGCTAGTGATCGGTATTGGGGAGCGGTCCTACTTGAAAAAGAAAAGACAGGGAAAAGAAAAATATGTGGATACAAGAGTGGCCACTTCAAAGACTCTCAACTCCATTATCATTCTACCCTTAAAGAATTATTGGCGATAAAGATGGGTATTACAAAATTTGAATTCCATCTGAGAGGACACCATTTCTTGGTAGAAACAAACTTTGCCACGTCAAAATGAATGATTGGTCTAAAAAAGAGCAAAACGACAAATGCCCAACTTTTGAGATTGGCAGTTTGGTTTGACAACTATTCTTTTGAGATTAAACACATTCAAGGCAAAGACAATACTGTGGCTGATTTCTTATCCAGATCACCCCCTGCTATAAATCTAACCCCAGGATACTCACCAAGAACCATCCCCATTGTCATCCAAAAATCACCACATACCATCCCAATCATATTCATGATGACCTCTTCCTCTTCTGTCACACACATCCAATATTTTCCCCGGGATGCAAAGAAGATCCTTCCAAAAACATCCAACAAATCAGTCAGAGAAAGAGCAACCCACAGAGCAATCTTTATCCTGAATCTTATGATCTCCAAACTTGGACCTTCTATACAAAATGACTTTGGAATCCATCCAGAGTATCCATTTGCCCAAATCCTACCTCTTTGAGATGCCATCTTCACATCAAAACTGACAACCCACCTTTTCTGGTACTTGGCCAGTGTCTTCACCATAGTTGTCGAAGTACAAACTATGGCCTTTCACACATCCATAAAATCATTCTTGGACCAAGAAAGGTTCAAGCCAGCCTATCAAGTCCAAATGGATATTTTGTCCTGGTTCGCCCCGTTGGAAGAATGGAAAAAGGTCTTATCAGCTGAATGGAAAAAGGTCCAAAATAACAGGCCCACTTTTATCTACCCACCAGGCCCAAATGTTGCCAGCCTAATGAATTGTTATATTGTTCTCTTTCTTAGCCTTAATGCCAAGCTCGATGAAGAACATAATATAGTTACTAATCCAACATTCGAAGGCTACGGGTCAAAAGAAGAACCATTATGTGGTCTTGGGGGAAAAGAATACATGGACATCCAAAATGGTCTGTTTGAGAAAAACCAGATTATACCTCCTGAATTATGGCCCAAGCCAGAAGAAGATGCTCCTTGGGAAACATTCCCTTCCGACTATACTCGCAAAATAACAAGGGCCCTTGAAGCCTTCCATATCTCAAAAAATGAAACAGATCAGGCCACTAAACTCGAAGAAACATTAGAGCAAAAATATCCGTCACTGTACAAATTGATCGATACTGAAGGGGTAGTTTTACGAAAAAAATGATTACTTCGAAAATTCACAAAATCCATATGCTGACACTACAGATATGCAAGACCCCTATCTCTTCCATTACACAGGAGAAGAATGGAACGTGATGTACACATAATACGACGTCTGTCCTCCAGCTGGCAGTGATCATGATGACGAACCGACAGGATGGAACCCTCTTCATGAAGACCCAACATATGACTCTGACTATGAAACCAGCCATGAGACAATATTTAAATAATTATTGTGTATTTCAGCCATAAGTTTTTGTTGTTTAGCATTTTACTTTTGTCGGGGAATCTTATCTCTTATCCATGCTTTTGTCTTTGTCGGGGAATCCTATCCCTTATCTTGTCTAGGGAATCTTATCCCTTATCATATCCCAACTATGGTTGGTTTTGACTAGGATGGGTTAAGTTTGTATGCTGGAGTATGTGGCTGTATAAGGCCATCATCCATCCTCCTGTAAGTCAGGGAATTACGAAGCAATAAAATACCAGAGTGTTTATTGTCAAAAATATTCTTCTAAACCCTTCATTCAGAGATTTCTGAAGTAGAGATAGTATGCAATATGGATCATATCTGAAGGCAACTACTGCTATAAGTTATTAGATTAACCTTCGAGTTAATAAATCTAGCAATCTATCTTTTATGATCGTAAGTCACGCAATTTGGAGTGTGTAAGTCGTGCAGATTCGTGTGAGAAATTGTTGAGTTTATTGGTTCGTTAGTTTGTCTAACTAACTTATAGCAGGAACACCTTAATCGTATCAGAGCCATACCAAATCGAAGTGGTATTCATATAAACCACAAATCGTGGTTTGGTACCCAAACTCCATCGCACCAAACTGCGAAAAAATGTGATTGGTAAAGTTGTTTCCAACGGTCCAGATTAACAGGGTCATTCAACTTTAAATGGTTCGGTCACGAATTCTAACTCTTCAAGACCAATTAAATCGGACCGGATCGTAAGTTCTTCTAAAAATAAATTTTTAGAAATAAGGGTGCAAGAGTTTGAACCCTTACCCTCGAGATAATAGAAAATATGTTTTTAATAGTATTTAATACATACACAAGTTTTCAAAACTGAAAAAGAGAATTGTAAAGTTTGACATTGTTCAAAAAGTAAAAGTTTATCTTTTTCATCTTTTATAAAATGATTTAAAATTGTTACAATTCTAACAACAATGATATCAAGTTTCTTGTAGACTTTTTATTGTTTTAAAATTACTGATAAAATTATTATTATTTTAAAATATAGTTATTTAGTTAATTATTTTATAATAAAATATTTTAAATTTAAATATTTTGGTTATATGGTTAATAGTTTATGGTTTTATTTGATTTTTTTTATTTTTAATGGTTTTGTTTAGTTTGGTTTGGTTTGGTTTGGTTTGGTTTTTTATTTTGACAAAATTGCTCATTGGTTTTAAAATTCTTCTAAACAGTGTACACCCTAGCTAAAAGAAAAATCAAATTTTAATAAGATAACTTTGTACAAGTGAAATATGGAAACCTCTGTCTATGACATCATATAGTATATCGTCACCCGAAATGACGTAGTATGAAGACCAATACAATGCAATAATAATATATCAATTTATGATGAACTTCTCAGTAACTATGCATTGACGCTATTTGCAGTTGGACCCTACTTGTAAGGTGCAAAATTTGTTCTACATTACTTCTCCATTATAAAAAAAGGAAAGTAAATTGTTTTTTTTTTTTTTAAAAAGAAAAAAAAATGTAGATGTGACCACGTCACAAAGTGACTTACTTTCTGAATTTCGCTGCAAATAAAACGATCAGATTATTTGTTTATTTATTTTAAAATAATGGAAGTTTGTTTGTAAGAATAAATCATAGTCAAAAGACAATGACTTTAATTGTTCAAAGAATAAGTATAAATTTCTCCATGCAAATAATTCCTTTTTAATAAGGAAAACCCTTCATACGGAGTTTTGACCGTTACTAAATAAAACTTATCAAACAAACAAGAGACCAAAAACATACATTATTCAAAGACCCAACATTAGACAAAGTCCAATCACAACATCATCATAAAAAATGGACGAGCTTACAGAGATGTTAGGGTTTTTGTGGTGATTAATTTCGCCACAAATACTATTTGCTACGAAAAAATCACCGCAAATATCAATAAATCCATCGCTTATAATTATGAATTTTGTTGTAATTGACCTTTATTTGCGATGAAAATTCAAAATACTTCGCCGCAAAATAATGGTAGATTTATCTTGTCTGACTCTTATATGTGGCAAATAAGTCGTCACAAATATAATATATTTTTGCCGCAAATAGTGTAACAAAAATTAAAAAAATCAAATTTAATATATAATAAATTTTAAAATCAGAAATGTATTCTTCATTAATTGATAAGAAATAGACCATACAATCTAATATTAATAATCTTCTTAATATTATTAAAACAAATAAACACTACTATTTATACAACTGTATAATCTATCCTAAGTTGATTGCATCATCATCATCACTGTCATTTGGAAACTGAATGACTGAGGGCGGTGAAAATCGCGGTGGAGGTGCTGACGAAGACGCCATTTCTGAATGTAGATTGAGAACATGTGTAGGTGCGTCATCTCCAAACATATGTGGAGGCGGTGGTGGAGCTTGTGAATGTGCAGCCGCATACATCTTCCACCGTTGAGTTATTTCATTCGATCTCATTGTTTGAGGTGGTGGGCGGGATTCAAGAGGAAGGCGCTGAGACAAGAACCTAATGTTTGCTTTGTATTCTCTTAGCAAGTTAGCCATCGCTTGTCCCATCATGCTATTATTATCATTGGATTGAGCGGGTTGGGTGTATGACAACGAATGTGCCCGAGCCTGAGATTGACTGCTGGAGGCATTTTCCCCTTTAATGAGAGACCAACTCTTGGTTCCATGGCCGGGACGTTAACCCAACACTTTTCTCATGATCATCCTTTCGTCAACCGTGCTTTCTTCATCAGAAATGAAAGATGGGACTTGCTGGCTCTGTGCTTCAAAATCTTTGTACATCATTTCCTATTTTTACAGAAAAATATCAGCAATACATCCAAACCATATTGATTTTAAGGTCAAACAATAAGATAATTATTACATAGTCTGTTCTCGCTTGCTCATTGACGAATTCTTCTTTCTCCTTGCGGGTGTGGAATTGCTTCTAGCTTTCAAAGTAACCTGGTATATTCCCAGATTCTGGGTTCGCCTGAACACAAATAAACAACTAATTTGATAAATAATTTATTAATAAAGAAAAATTATAATTTGTTTTTGTACTTACTCTATCGTGACGGGCAGCCACGAACGACTTCAATATTTGAGTAGAAGGATACTTCATCATATCCCTATTGGCCTGATTCTTTTCGGCCCATTTAATTTCTTTGTCATCCAACCATATGTAACGTCTCAAATTACATAACAAGGCTTAGGGCCTTGATTAGGGGGTCGTGATAACAAATTATGGAAATTATCTGAGTATGTGATATATATGTGTGTTATTATATGATTATGTGAGTTATATTAATTATAATATGACTTGATATGCATGTTTATGTGTATTACATATGCATGTGGGCTCATTTTTAATTAAAAGGCCAATTTTTGTAATTTGGCCCATTATGGGTATATTTGGCATATATTTGATATATGTGTGAGACCACATTATTATGTGAATATATTTGAGTTACTCGGCACGAGACGATCCTAGGGAGCAAGCTAGTGGGAAAGTCACAACGGGGCCAATATTTGACTTGGTGAGAGTCAAGGTGTATATTGAGTATTTAATACATTGCCGAGTTATTGGGTAATGAGAATAAATATTTGATGATTTATTGGGAGTTAGTGAGATCAGGAGGGAATTCTGAGAATTTTGACTATTTGGTCATCGGGGACGTTTTGGGGACCCCGAGCATTTGGATTTGCTTGAGGTTACTTAAGCTTGAAGTAACCTGACTGTGACGTCCCTAAGGTAGGGTACGTCTGCCACATACTCGTAATTCCATAGTTTACGAGTATTTTAAGCACTTGACCAAATGAATTAAATAAAATGATACTAAGAAATACAGAAAAATTTAAAACTTTTATATAAACTTATTAATATAGATTATTACACATATGAATACTTTAAATTTAAATGTAGCAATATGAAAAAAACCCTAAACCACTATTGCATTGCTACTGAGTCCGTGCTCCACAAGTTGCTCAACATCTAAAGCCACGATTGGAAAAATGTTGGAAAATAACATAATGAGCTAACACTGAATAAGTAAATCTCATGCATACACATACACATGAATGTCGTGAATTTAAAGTGCACATATACTCATATGCTGACTTATAATACTTATGCATTTCATTAATTGATCAAGAACTTTCAAACTTTACTTTTGTGCTTTTTCTCTCTTTTACTTTCACATTGTTATGGGCCCATTACTTTATGTGCACACTATTCGATTTAGCCAATGCCTGTAGGGCTTATTACACATATAATATAAAATCTCATGGGTTTTCCTCTGACTAGCCATCATCGCAGCTGGGCTCATCGTATTACTCATTTAATCGTTGACATAGCTGTCATAATTATTACACATAAAAATGGAGGAGATTGACGGAAACATGGCAAACATATTTGAATGGTCAACTCTGACCTAGCCCACACTAGTGGGCAGCCACTATAAGCCATATAGACCTCTGTCTTCTTTACTAAACTTACTTAATTGCTTTATCGAAACAGTGGCACCCTTTTTTAAGCATCTTATTATCACTTTGCTTAAGCCTTGTGTCATTAAAATGTTTAACTTTAAATAAGACTTTTCAAAGCATTTCATAACTTTTATCATATTCTTATGCATGGTCGTATATCACATAATAATGTATCACATAGCTGTACATGCCATGCATACATGCTGATGCTGAAATGCCAATGTTCATGTTCATGATTCATGTTTGATGGTATTCAATCAAGGCATTGTATCACATCTCATATAACTCAAAATATCTTTAGTCATAATACATGAAGCTTTGGGTTAGTGGCGTTGTTATACCTTAATGTAGAGCTATGACTCAGGTCTAAGGTTTCTAGCCTAAAAAATTAAAGGTTTCATATATCATAACATGTAACAAAATCATGAACATAGAAGGTAATCCACATATTCATCAATATGAGAACACATAGTTGCACATAACTCAGATCAAACTTAACCAATTAAGACAACTTTCACATATCACGAAATTCATATAGTATATGTCATATAATCCATTATGATATACATACCACACATAACTCATCTAACCATTTATCACATACTCATCATATGCATCTTCATCCCATACTTAACACAACTGACATACATAATCAATGTAGTCGTGAATATCACACTTAAGCACAAAATGTGAAATTTACTTACCTTATGTCCTTAGCTTATTTTAAAACTGCGCACCACGAGTCAATTGATCGAATCCATACAGATCCTATTCAAGGTACATTATTTATTAAATCCTATCAAAATCGTAAATATACACTATTGATGGTGTATATTAACAATACTAGAAACTACATAAATGATAATAATAATAATTATTATTATCATAATGCTAATACTCTTCATGCATCACAATCCTCTTTACAAAACACTACTTTAAACATTGCTCATAATATAATGTACTTTTATGATACATTAATAATAATAATAATAATAATAATAATAATAATTTTCGTCTATAAATAAACTTATTTCAATATTAAAAGACTTTTAAACATATTGATAATATTAATAACAAAATACATGAATAACAATATGTGTGTGAATATGTATATATATTCCAATAATCATTTTATAAAAGAAATTATATTTTTAACATAAAATTGTAATAATAGATAAAATGATAAGAATATAAATATAATATATTAATCAGCCATAAAATCGATCACATTGATAAAATAAATATAATTTATACAAAATTCAATGTTCTTACAAATATCAATAACTGTATGAAAATAATTTTTTTTATATTATCTTAGTATTCAAATATTAACCAAAATATTAATACACCATAATAATTGTTAAATAGTAGTTTAACCACAATCACACTTTACATATAAAAATTATATTCTTAATTTACCAAAAAAATTAATAAAAATAAATTATAAAAATTAACTATTCATAATAATTTCCATATTAATAGAAAATAAATTAAATGTCTTTTTATCATTTATTTAATGTCTAATATTTTCTAGAAAATTGGACAGCACAACGGCTATAAAATGGACAATCCCAAAATCAAAACATGTATGAGAAATACATATAATCCCAAACAGCCAGTATAATAACAGAAACATATTCAGTATATCAAGAATATATAAATATATATATTATATGTACACATAATAACAATTACTCTAATCAATCACAATTAAATCACAATATATAGGTCAAATAAATTATACCACAATGATCGGGGTTTCAAAACGAGTTAAATAATGATTTCTGAAGCTCAAAACGAACTCCGGAACCTCAAAACTAAGTTTTGACCGTCGGTCTACGGTGGATCACGATGGTTTGTGGTGGGCTCGCCACCCAACTATAGTAGATGTGGAAACAATTTATTGGGTTTTGAAGTCCACAATACGAGGAACGCGATAGTGGTGATGGATCAGCTAACAGATGCTCGATGTGGCCGGATCACAACTTTGAAGTCAAGCGGTGGCCGACCCTAAATCGACCGGTTGATGTGCTTAATCGACGAGTGAGTTCTAGATTCCTATGTGGGCGATAGTTCAGAGGATTCTGTGCATTTTGGTCAGGCGCGTATCTATATGTGGTGGCCGAAAAGTGGTCGTTCGTCGTCGGCAACTGTAGCACACAAAGAAGAAAAAGAGAGAGAAAGAAAGAGAAAGAGAGAGAAAGAAAAGAAAATTTTTTAGGAGAGAGAGAGAGAGGCTACGGGAAAATAAGGCTGAAGCCTTTTTTGAAATTAAATTTGGACCCAAAATATTAAAATTCTTTTCAAATAAGCCATTTAACAAAACTTTCTTAATTTTAGAAAAATCTCCAATTAAAATTATATGGCATTTGGGTCCAATACTTGACTACTCAAGTCTCTCTCTCTCTCTCTTTAATCTTGTTAATAACATAAAATCATGTTTTAAACACTATTTTTCCATTACTATTTCTTAAATTTGTAAACTTGTACATTTTATGTATTGAAACTCTGATTTATAATAAAAAAAATGTATTATGAAGATGTTGGGTGTTACACTGACAGAATATATAAAAAGAGAACGTACAGTTCTCTCTCTCTCTCTCTCTCTCTCTCGTTCGTCATTTGACGCCCGTTAGCATTTTTGAAGGAAACTCGAGTTTCAGGACTCAAATTCAAGCAAGGATCGAGTCATAACGATTATAGGAAAGATTATAAGCATATTAGCCAGAGGATTTAGCAAGAAACAACATAATCAGAGGTAATTTAAGCTTTGAATTTCTGAGTTTCCATTACCTAAAGTTTCATAAGTTTTGAATTTGGATTTTGCGTTTTGAGAAGTTTTTTAATGATTTAAAGCTTGGGTTTTGAGGATTTTGTGCCATTGAGATGATTGAGAACTTTGTTTTTGAGATTTTGGTATGCTTGGATAGGATTTTGGAAGAATTTAAAGTGGGAAAATGGAGTTTTCTTGGTTGTGTTCATGGTTGGGTTGCGACCCTTTTCTTGTGTGCCACTACCCAGTCTTGAAGAAGCAGGTGGATTGGCGGTTGGGGGCAGTTTGGGCTGCGACACTTTTAGGCAGGCCACGACCCACGGCGCAGATAGAGAAGGGGTTAGCCCATGTTCTTACGACTTGGGTTTTTGGGGCCGCGACCCAAAATGGCAGTTTTGGCCAAAGTGGGTTTTCAGTAATGGGAACTTAAACCTAAGGGCTCGGGATCGATCCTACTACCCGGTTTGGTAGGATTAGACTTCTCGAAGGCTAGGAGTCGGTCCAGAAGCCTTTATTTACTAGTATTTGACGGGATTCAATATTATGGTTGTGACTAGGTTATTGCTAGGGGCTCGGAACCGAGATCGTGCTCGAGGGTCGTTTATTGGTAATCTGTGCTTAGACTAAAGGTAAGAACACTGCACCCAGTATGTGATACATGTGATTATGGCATGACCTAAATGTTGAATACATAATTGATCAGAGCGTGAGTCTCTGTAAATGTGCATTATTATTATGCTTGTGATTCCTGAATTGTTGAACAGGAACATGAATAGGGCATAAGCACCTGAGTATGTGCATGATTATGATTATGCTTGTGATTATTGATTAAGCATGTTGAGTGATTTATATCTAGATATTTAACATATGATATATGTCTGTTTACATTATCTTATTGAGAAAGGCTTGACTTATTAGTCAAGGATGACAATAGCGCTGAGCGCTGGTCGTAAAGCATTGACTTATTAGTCAAGGTCATCAATAGCATTGAACGCTGGTAAAAAAGCATTGACTCATCAGTCAAGGGTGGCAATAGCGCACTGAGCGCTGGTCGTATTGGTTAGGCTAACTAGAAGCGCTAGGTACGCTTAAACAGAGGATAGGAGTAAGGGATCCGGGGTGACTTATTAGTCTTATATCCTAGCATTGACTTATTAGTCAAGAATGACCTCAACACGTTGAGTGGTGGTCAGTGCATTATAAGCTTAAACAAAGGATAGGACTAAGGGATTTGGGGTGACTTATTAGTCCCATTTCCTAGCATTGACTTATTATTCAAGGACGACCTTAGCACGTGGAGTGTTGGTCAGCGCCAGGTACACATATACAGAGGATAGGGCTAAGGGACCCGGGGTGACTTTTTAGTCCCATATCCTAGCATTGACTTATTAGTCAAGAACGACATTAACACACTGGGTACTGGTGGTAAGGCATTGACTTTTAGTCAAGCATGGCGATAGCGCACTGAGTGCTGCTCCATATGATTTGGCCTAACCAGGAGCACATCATATGCTTGACCGACATATCGGTCGGAGAAAACTCAGCATCAGGTACGCAAGGTTAGCTCCAAAGCTGGTTATACAGAGGATAGGGCAAAGGGCCCCAAGGTGACTCATTAGTCCCATATCCTAGGGCATTGAGCCAGGATGATTCCACAATCATGTATTTTGGGCATTGGGCCCGATATGATTCATTGATCATTTATCCATGGAAATTGGTCCCATATGACACTGTAGTCATTTATATGATTGTTATGCATGCATGAGTAGAGTTATTACTGCTAGGCATGCTTAATATGATCTAGTAATATGTTATTAACTACTTATGAGCATGTTTAAGTTTTATTGCTGAGCCTTGGCTCACGGGTGCTATGTGGTGCATGTAAAGGGAAAAGAAAGTTAGACCATCCTTGAGTTGGAGAGCTTAGGTGAAAATGTGTACATATGTGGCTGCTCGACCACCATGTCCGAGGGTTTAAAAAGGAACTAGGATCGAACCTTATTTTGCCGCTTAGGTCGGCAGGTTGTAACTATTTTATTGTAATTAACCTTTTAAATGTATTTTGGGATCCCATGTATACATTAAAAATTTTAGTGAAACGTTTGTATCTTTGACCAAAATTTTTAACCCTAAACTGTTAATCACATTTTGTTACACGATTATGGACAAATGACTCGTTTAGCGAGTTTAGCACTATTTAAAATACACAGTGTAACAGTCCCTAAGTAGTAGGGTGTTACAACTTGGTATAAGAGCGTGCCAAGGTTAAGGGTACATTGCTCGGTCTAGGCCAATCCGTCACTGCCTTAACCTTACTTGGGTCAACCAGAACACCCTTCTTACCGACAATATGACCCAGAAACATGACTTGCGGTAGCCAAAACTCACACTTGCTGATCTTAGCATATAACCTATGCTCTCTCAACCGATGTAATACCAAGCGTAAATGTTGCTCATGCTTTGTCTGACTGAGAGTACACCAATATGTCATCAATAAGAAAAATCACAAACTTGTCCAAATAGTCCTTGAAAACCCTATTCATCATGTCCATGAAAGCTGCTGGGGCGTTGGTTAATGCAAAGGACATAACCAGGAATTCATAGTGTCCATATCTCGTGCGGAAAGCGGTCTTTGGTATGTCCTCCTCTTTAATCCTTAACTGGTGATAACCTGAGCGGAGATCAATCTTAGAGAACACTCTCTTCCCTTATAACTGGTCAAACAAGTCATCGATCCTAGGTAGTGGGTACTTGTTCTTAATGGTTAACTTATTCAGCTCCCTATAGTCAATACACATCCTAAAAGATCCATCATTCTTCTTGACGAACAACATTGGAGCACCCCATGGCGAGAAACTCGGTCTGATGAACCCCAAATCCAGTAACTCCTGCAATTGAATCTTCAATTCCTTCAACTCTGTTAGAGCCATTCTATAAGGTGTCCTAGATACTGGCTTTGCCCCTGGCGCCAACTCTATAACAAACCCGATCTCCCGTTGTGGCGACAACCCTGGCAAGTCTGCTAGAAATAAATCTGGGAACTCACATACCAATCTAGTCTCACTCGGTCCAACCGACACAACCCTAGAGGAATCCACAATGTTCGCTTGGAATCATATGCAACCTTCCTGCATCAGGTCTCTAGCCTTCAGTGCCGAAATAATAGGTACTTGCGGTCCACTAACTGTCCCTACAAATACAAAGGATACCTCCCCTTCCAGTTCAAAAGTCACCATCCTGCGCTTGCAGTCAATCGTTGCTCCATACTTCGATAACCAATCCATCCCTAGGTTCATAATGAAGTCATCCATCACTAACTCAATCAGATAAACAGACAACTCTCTACCGTATATCTCTACTGGCAATGCTCTAATCCATCTCCTAGAGATTACTAGTTCTCCAGTCGGCAAAAAAGTCTAAAATCCCCTAGCATACAAATCACTGGGTCTACACAGCTGATCTATCACTCTAGGAGACAAAAATGAATGAGTAGCTCCCGAATCAATCGATGCAGTAAAAGAAGAACCAGCACTAGAAATCTAACATGTCACGACCAAGGGGCTAGCCTCACCTCAGTCTGAGTCAAGGTGAATACTCTGGCAGGAGCGAGACTGTTGCTCTGCTTCGGCTCATCTTTCCTGGCTTGTGGGTAGTCTTTCTTCAAATGGTTGACACTCCTACAAATAAAGCAGGCCTTGATCTTGCACTCTCCCTGATGTCGTTGTCTGCACCGAGGACACACTGGGAAACTCCTCTAGTTGTCACCCCCGCCCTGACGGCCACTGAAAGCACCCCGTGCCCTCCTATCTGAACTAGGAGGAACAAAAGAATCTGGGGCATTTCTCTTCTGTTCATTGGGGCCACAACCCTACTGGATCCGGTAAAAGGAGGCACCGTCCTGCTAGCATCACACCTAGCAGTGCCTTCTCTCCAAATTTGATCCTCAGCCCCCTCGGCTGTAAGGGCCTTGTCCACTACCTGGGCATACGTGAATAAAATTACATTAGTAACAACTTGTGACCAAATATCATTTTTAGTCACGAGCAGTTTTTTGTTATGTAGCTTGTGACTTAAAAGTGACATTTAGTCCCAAAAAAATTATGTTGTGGTTAAAAAGTTGTCATTAAATAATAATTTTTTTTGTAGTGCTACCAAAAACAAGAAAACAATAAAATGTTTAATCTAAATCTAAAGAACTCTCATTCTAGCTAGTATGAAATCAAAGCAACCCCAAAGCGAGGGGTGTTTAGTATGTAGGTTGGATTTGGTGGAAGTAAAATTAGAAGGAGTTTAATTAGATTAAGTGAATGTGAAACTCAATTGTTTAAAGTAACCGCAAAATTACTATTAAATCAAGTTAAAAAGTAAAATTCACTTGGAAACACATATCTTCAATCCATTAAAAATAAATTTACCAAATATAAGTTAGATTTGATATTTTTATCCCTACTAATTCTAACCCTCATACCAAACACCTAGAGAAAGTTTCGATCGACGGCTAAGGAGAGAGCTTGACATAGCCTTATTAGAAGACAGCGGCAAGAGTAGGGAGAGTTTTTGACTTCTAGAGAGAAAGAAGGGGAATAGGCGGCTTAAAGTAATGAAAGTTGATCGAACACTTCATCCTAATAATAATAATTCAGTGTTATATCTCTCATGCATGTCACTTCAACCCAATGCCTTAATCTAATAGTTATTGGTTAAGAGAAGTAAAAAGACTGTTAGCTAGCATTATAATTATGAATAATGGAAGAGCAATTAATTAACAGTAGCTAGCTATTACGTACGTAGGACCCCATGCAGGTTGCCATGCATGCACTATACACATTCTTACGCGCACGTTCAGCCCACAGAAAGAGATTGTTGACGAGGTCTAAGTCTCCCCCACCTTGTGCTTCTTTTTCCTCATGTTATTGTGTGGATTTTATTGTATTAGCTTCTGAACTACTTGTCAAATTGGTTACTATCTTTCTTAAAAAGAGAAAGAAAATATTCCCTCTCAATTAAAAGGCATCAATTGGACCCTATCACTTATCATAATCAATTAGGATAAAGCAAATACCAATCAAGATTATTTGTCTATTTTCAATGTCTTGATAATGAATATAAAAATGATTTAAAATTAGTTTTTCAATTTCATTATTTTATTTTAAAAAGTTTAAATGATATAAGATCTACCTTTTTTTTTTTTAAGTTTTTTCTAAAATAACCAAAAAGTAATAAAAATATCAATTTTACTGTAGCACAATTTTTTTTTACATTTGTACGGAACAAAACTTCAAAGTTACAGAAATACTTCTCTCTCTCTCTCTCTCTCTCGTAGGTCACACCCCGTCCTCTCTCAGGCGGTACCCACGGTGATTTCCGCCTGAAATAACATCCAAACTCAATCCCAAACAACAGCAAAACAAAGACCAGACCTCTCTCAGGTGACCCACGATGATTTTGATTCAAACAACAGCCAAACTTCACCTGAAACAACAACAAAACTACAGAGCATTTTGATCTGAAACAACACCCTAACTACAGACGATCTAGATCTGAAAAGCAACACCATAGCAACAACAGATCTCGATCTGAAAAAAAAAATCACAACTACAATCCGATCTCGATCTAAGAAAGTAGCAATGTCAAAACACCATAGCTTCCGGCGATCTGGATCTGACAACAACAACAACAAAATCTAAAGCATTGTTGCTTTCGGGTTGTTGGCATGTTGTGTTGATGTTGTTGTCAATGCTCCTAGCATACAACCTGCACAGACAAGTAAACAACGCAAGATCAACACAAAATCAACATCAAGTTAACAACGGTCTCTAATGGTGATGGTGTTGTTGCTGTGAAAATTTGAAGAAGAATAAGAAGAAAAAATAATAAAAGAAGGAGAGAGAGGGAGAGAGAGAGAGTTTATGTTGCTTTGTGTTGATGATAGTTTTTTTATTTTTTTTTATTTTTAATAGTATATATTGCGTTGTTTTGGTGTTGAGATAGTGTTGTCGAAACTGAAATATGGGACAACACTATCAAAAAGTTAGAGAAATGATAAAACAACTCAACATAAATCCTAAAACAAGACTTAAGCAACAAAACAAAAACATAAAAGGAATCATCAGCATGAGATCAACACGAAAACAATAGGAAAACTGAAAAATAACAAAATAAATCAAATGAACAACAATAACAAAAATAAATCAAAAGATGAAATCATCAACAAAACAACTTATAAACAACTAAAGATCAACATAACCATTAAAGGTCTAGAGAAAAACGCATTGAGTCATAAAACCCAGATCAACATAAGTAACATCAGAAAAAAAATTATCCAACAACAGAAAACACTACAACAAAAAAGGCCATTTGCGTCAATTTATAACTGCCACAATTGAGTTTTTGCGTCAGTTTGATATGTGACGCAATTGCCCATGACGCAAACCAGAGTGTCATTTGCGTCAGTGGGGCACTGCCACAAATGACACTCTGGTTTGCGTCAGTGGGGCACTACCATAAATGTTAAAAATGAGTATTTTTTGCGTCAGTTGGGCCCTGTCACATAAAGTATTAACTAGGGAAATTGCAAATGTTTATGCCAATTTCCCTGGCCTATTTTGATAAAAAAAAAAATCAGCACTAGAAACAGAAAAACAGCAGTATGAACAGAAAACAGCAATATGAACAGAAAAACAACAATATAATTTTTTTAAAACATTTATCTAGAGTTAACATTTGTGATCAAAACTATAAAAGTAATTCAGATATCGAAGTTAATATATGTACTCTTGTGTTCTAAATTTCTAAGTATTAAACCTACTTAAACTAAAATTTCCACACCAACTTGCTCAGTTGCTAATTGAGATACGCCATAATTGATTCAGTCCACTCATCCCGTATCTCGTTGATTTCGTTAGCCGAATATGGACTCGTATTCGTAAACTAATTAGAAAATATTTAAAATAATAATTTAGAAATCATCCAAATAAAATCATGAACGATAGTTTAAATGAAAATTTAAAAGTAAAACAATACCTCATTTTTCAAGTAGGCCTTCGGTCTAGGCTGTGAAATCAAGTCTCTAGCAAATTTCATAATGTAAAAGCCACACTCGGTTGGCCCAGTCTGGTTTCGACACTATACAACATAGTTATCCAAATTTAAGTATTATATTTAGTAAGTTATTATAATAGAAATATGTCAAAAAGTTGAATACGATAAGTAATATAATTTACTTACCTTAGGAACACAAACTTTTAGATTGATTGACTCTTTTAGTCTTCTGTGTGTATCATATTGATCCAACGCCTTGCACACAATATTAATATTATTGACGCGGTTCTTCGCTAACATGTAATTAAGAGAATAAGAGAATGAGATTAGTGCGTAACAATGAACCGAAATAGATGAATGATCTTTTTATGGACTGGTGACACAATTACGTTTTTAGGTGGTTCAAAGGTTAAAATCCTTCTACTCCACCAGCCGATATTATTGCTATATGCCTGGTATTCTTTACAGGGTATTTCCTTACACAATAGAATCCAACCCCTTCCAACTCTCAGGGTCTCCATATTTATAGGAGAGGGCACCTGGGAGTTGGTAAAGGGGGGGTCATCTCGTGACCTTCTTACCCATCATGTCACTTCTGTGACATTCATGATTAATTCCTAAAACCTGACAAATGAAGTGTGGTCTAATCAACAGGTAAGGGGGATAATGGGCCGCAAGGCCCAACCCAGTCGTGTGTGAGTGGAGCTGCGCACTGCTCGACGAGGAGTTCACAGCCTGGAGTGACGAGCACTTCAAGGCTGGGGCTTTCCTCCCGCTGGACCAATACTTCGCTGACTTCCTTAACTACATGAGGTTGGCTCCTTTCCAGCTCCCCCCCAACTCCTATCGTTTGTTGGCGGGGTTGAGATATCTGTTCTTGAAACAGGAGTGGGAGGTCCCCACTCCGGTAGATATCCTGTATTTTTTCTGCCTCAAGGCCAGCCCGGAGCAGCGGGGGCGAGGAAACGGGTTCTATTACTTGACCCAGTTTCCAAATACGACTGCGGTCATCGAGCTGCCCAGCCACCCTCAACGACTTCAAAGACCAGTTCTTTATGTCCAAGGGGTTTTGCAACTGCGAACTACACTACTTCAACCGTCCTCGTAAGTTCCCTTCACTCTTAGCTTGTAAGTTAAGTATTGGTTAGCTCCCCCTTTATCTGTTCCTGACTTAGAATGACTCTGCAGCCATTTTCGCGAGGACAAACAAGTCTGTGATCCTCGGGAGTCAGTACGAGACACTGGCGGGTTGGCCCCCCCCAGTGAAAAGGACTATCGCCAGCTCGTGAAAGACGAGACGATGCTGGCATGCAAGCTGATCTCTCCAGGCCAGACTTTGAACCTGAGGAGACCCCGGGTGCCTCCCCCAGCTCGTGAGATGAGGCCCATCCCTGAGGAGGAGGCCGCGGGGGATGAAGACGAGCAGGACAAGGTGCCCCTCGTGAGGAGGAAGCGGGCGCTGGAGGTCGCCCAAAGAACGGACAAGGAGAGGATCCAGTCCGGAGAAGCTGCAGGTCCCTCCGGCCAAGGTTACCCATATCTGTTTAGGAACTTAGATAGGGCCAGTGCAGACCCCCGGCTAGCTAGGTTTAATCCCAACCAGCCCGTCCAGCGCCACTGAAGCGACCCTGACCTTGGCATAACCCTGCTTCATTGTGTCGACTGGCTCGTGTTAGATTACGAAAGTAGCCACCCTAGGGGTACTGTAGTCGTACGGGACCAACCTTCGGTCATGGCCATCACTCCGGGAGGGTACCGTAGCTCGAGGTCTTAGGCAGTATGTAGAAGAGTCTAGTCATGAGCCAAATTCAAACCCAGAGCCTGAGCCAGCTCGCGTAATCATTGACCTAGATTCCCCAGCAGAAGCTCCAGGGCCGATGGCCGTGACCATAGATTCCTCTCCTAGCTCGGGGGGTAAGATCCCTTACGATATATGTTTTTGGATTCTGTTCTCCTTATCTTTGTTGTTTTTGCATAAATGGTAACTTGTGTACTAATAATGTCTTTATTTTGCCAGAGGAAATGTCTCAGTCCGGGAACAAAGATTTGCGGGCTAAGTTCGCCAGAGGGAGCTCCTCCGCTGGGGCCTCCGGGCCCATGGTGAAGAAACTCCGGATGGCAAAGAAAGCCGTCGGGACATCATCCAAATCCTCTGCAAAAGGGAAAGACCAGGGCCCAACTGCCCTGGCCAAGGTACCTCCTCCTTCGCCAGTGGAGAAGATGCCCCCGCCCCCTCCACGAGTTCTGTCCCCTGCTCGAGACATGGAGGCGGAGGCCGGGACTCTGACGGCCGTAGTCCCGGATGTGCGCATCCCCATGGATCCCCAGGCCTTGGAGAAGATTCTGGACGTCTTCCGGGGGACGGTGTATGAGACGGCGAGCTACGTCGTCGACCACTTCTACCGCGCCACCGAGAGAGACCTGCGGGCCATCAAAACAAGGAGCCCGGAGAATGTAATGGATTCTTCATTGGGAATGGCCCTAACGGTAAGCTGACTTTACCCTTTTATAATCTTTGATTACCATGCCTTGCCTTGTTTCTCTTTTTTTTTTCTAAGGCAGTTGCCTCTTTGTTTTTGTAGAGTGTCTTGGCCATTCACCGGAGCATATCCAGGTCTAGGGTTCAGCTCGAGGAGATGAGGGGCAAGCATCAGATGGTTTTGGCCGCCCATCAAACTGCCTTGGGCGCCCTACAGACAGCCCAATAGAAGGAGAAAGAAGCCAAGGATGCTTTGGCGGCCGCGCAGGCCGAGCTGGATGAAGCCCGTCCTAAGCTTCAAGAGGTCGAGGCCACCAAGGCCGCCCTTGCTGCCGTGCTGGTCGAGCTAGACTCTGCGAAGACTGGGGCCGAGGAGGCTAAGGCCGCCTTGGAAACGGAGAAGGCAGCTTCCAGCTCCGCCATGGAGGACATACTCTACCACTGCTGGGTCTATAACTCGGACGGCGACTTCTCCTTCTTAGGAGCGGACTGGGAGGTCTTCCAGGAAGGGTTCAAAGCTCGCCTCCAGCAAGAGGCACCTTCTGAGACCGGGGAGGCATCCGCAGTGGCCGAGCAGGAGAGCGAGACAGCGACCTCCATGGGGCAGCCCGGTGGAGCCCAGGGCCTTTCTTTTTCGCACCCACTCATTTATTATTATCATTTTTTTTTTGTAACTTTGCATGAGGTTTTTCCACCTCGAGACAATTGGTTTTATCAATTTTTACTTTTAATTGGTTTATTTCCTTTTTCCTTTACGCATTTTGGTCATTGCTTTGAAAAACTTAGTTCGTGTTAATTCTTGACTAATATTTTGTGCTTTTTAAGAAAAATACCGATTAATCAATTTGAATTAACTTCTAAGCTTTATGACCTAGTTATGTTCAGGACCTTAGTTTGAAAAATTAGTTCGCATTAATTTTTATCAATATCTCGTGCTTTTTAAGAAAAACAACGATCAATCAATTAGAATTAACTTCTAAGTTTTATGACCTGGTTATGTCCAGGACCTTAGTTTGAAAACTTAGTTCGCGTTAATTTTTATCAATATCTCGTGCTTTTTAAGAAAAACAACGATCAATCAATTTGAATTAACTTCTAAGTTTTATGACCTAGTTATGTCCAGGACCTTAGTTTGAAAACTTAGTTCACGTTAATTTTAATCAATATCTCGTGCTTTTTAAGAAAAACAACGATCAATTAATTTGAATTAACTTCTAAGATTTAAGGCGACCTGGTTATATCCAGGCACCATATGCCCCCCAAGTAACTAGGAAAGGGTCTTTCGTGGTTACTTTAGATTACACTTGCAAATATATTCAATCATGAACGAAAAGTTAATTCTCATTGCTCAATACATAAAAAATGCCCTTTCTGAGTAAGCCTTACAAGGGTGTTACTGATAATACTTTTTCAAGTGGGTGGTGTTCCAAGCTCGTGGGACCGTTTCTCCACTAAGCCGGGCTAGCTTGTAGGTTCCTTCCTTTATGACCTCGGCAATTTGATAAGGTCCTTCCCAGTTTGGTCCCAGTACTCCGTCTTTGGGATCCTTGTTGGCTAGGAAAACTCTCCTGAGGACCAGGTCGCCAATGCTAAAAGCACATTTTCGAACCTTTGACTTGAAATAACGCGTAATTTTTTGTTGGTAATGCGCGAGCTAGAGCTGTGACTCTTATCGCCTTTCATCAATCAAGTCGAGAGATGAGCAAAGCAGTTCATGATTGCGATCCTGGTCATATTCCTGGACTCTATGAGAATATACTTTTAACTCAACAGGAAGGACTGCCTCGCTCCCAAAAGCCAGGGAGAAAGGAGTATGACCCGTAGAGGTCCGATGCGAGGTCCGGTATGCCCACAGAACCTGGGGGAGCTGCTCTGGCCAGACCCCCTTGGCTTCGTCTAGTCTTTTCTTATGGCTCGCCTTTAGCGTCTTGTTGACAGCCTCGACCTGGACGTTCGCCTAAGGATAGGCCAAGGGGGAGAAACTTTTCATGATGTCGTACCATTCACAAAATTCGGTGAAGAGGTCGCTGTCGAACTGAGTCCCGTTGTCGGATACGATTTTCTTCGGCAGCTCGAATTGGCAGATAATGCTCTTGACTACGAAGTCGAGGACTTTCTTGGATGTGATTGTTGCCAAAGGCTCTGCCTCAGCCCACTTTGTGAAGTATTCGATAGCCACCATGGCGTAGCGGACCCCGCCCTTTCCAGTAGGGAGGGCGCCAACCAAGTCGATTCCCCACACTGCAAATGGCCATGGGGAGGAGATCATCGTCAGCTCAACGGGGGGAGCTCGGGAAACTGTGGCGAATCGCTGGCACTTGTCGCACTTCTTGACATACGAGATCGAGTCCTTTGATAGAGTGGGCCAGTAATACCCTTGCCTTAAAACTTTTAGGGCCAGGCTTTGCCCCCCAGTGTGATCCCCGCAAAAACCTTCGTTCACTTCCTGCAGGATGGCCTTTGCTTCGCCCGGCAGAACACATCGTAGGAGAGGTAGGGAGTGGCCACGTCGGTACAGCACCCCATCTACCATCGTATACCTTGGAGCCTGGTACAGTACCCGCCGTGCGTCATTATGTCCTTCGAGTAACTTCCCCTTGGTGAGGTACTCAAGGATGGGAGTCATCCAGGTCGGTCTGGCGTCAATTATCTCGACCTCTGCCCCGACCTCTTCTATACTTGGTTTTTCCAGGAACTCCATCGGTACTAACCCCAGTGTCTCCGTCTCCCCGGAGGTAGCGAGCTTGGCGAGGGCGTCTGCATTGGCGTTCTGCTCCCGAGGTATCTGTTCGATTGAGCCTCGCCCGAACGCGGACAGTTCTACTTTTACCTTGGCCAGGTAAGCGGCCATCTTGGCTCCCCGTGCTTGGTATTCACCTAGCACCTGGTTTACCATGAGCTGGGAGTCACTGAATCACTGAACGGAGCTCGCCTTCAGCTCCTGGGCTACTCTTAGCCTGACCAGCATAGCTTCGTATTTGGCCTCGTTGTTGGAGGCCTTGAATCCGAATCTCAGCGCCAAGTGGAATCTATGTCCCTCAGGGGATATCAAAATGATTCCAGCCCCAGAGCCGTTCTCATTGGATGAGCCATCCACGAAGATCTTCCATGACGTCTGGGCCGAGGTGACCTGGGGTGAGTCTTCCACAGGATCCTCCCTGAATCTTGTGCATTCGGCCACAAAATCAGCCAGGGCTTGACTTTTTATAGCAGTCTGTGGGGTGTACAAAATCTCGAACTGACTGAGTTCGATAGCCCACTTTAACAAGCGTCCCGATGCTTTAGGTTTTTGCAAAACCTGCCTTAGAGGCTGATCGGTCATGATGTGTATTGAGTGGGATTGGAAATACGGCCTAAGCTTTCGGGAGGCCGTGATAAGACAGAACGCCAATTTCTCCATCAACGGATATCGGGATTCAGCCCCGAGAAGTCTCTTACTGATGTAATAGACCGGTTTCTGAACTCGGTCTTCTTCTCGGACCAATACGGCACTAGCTGCATCCTCTGTGACAGCTAGGTAGAGGAAAAGGGGATCCCCTGTCTTTGGTTTGGACAATATGGGTGGCTCGGCCAGATGTTCCTTCAGGTCGAGGAAAGCGCCCTCGCACTCCTTGGTCCATTCAAACTTCTTATTTCCTCGAAGCAGGTTGTAGAATGGCAGGCACTTGTCGGTGGATTTTGAAATAAACCGATTTAGGGCTGCCACCCTTCCTGTCAGGCCTTGGACGTCTTTACGCGACCTGGGTGAAGGAAGCTCGAGCAATGACCTGATCTTATCAGGATTGGCCTCGATTCCTCTAGTGTTGACGATGAAACCCAGGAATTTTCCAGATGCGACCCCGAAAGTGCACTTCTGAGGGTTAAGCCTCATGCCGTATTCTCTTAGTATCTTGAAGCATTCCTCCAGGTCGGAAACATGGTTATCGGTAGTTTTTGACTTGACCAGCATGTCACCAACGTACACTTCCATGTTCTTCCTGATCTGGTTGGCGAATATTCTATTTACTAACCTCTGGTATGTAGCACCGGCGTTCTTCAACCCGAATGGCATGACCTTGTAACAATAGACGTTAGTCGGGGTCATGAAGCTGGTGTGCTCCTGGTCCGCCGAATTCATGGCGATCTGGTTATATCCTGAGTACGCGTCCATAAAGGACATGAGCTCGTGCCCCGCCGTGGCATCCACCAATTGGTCAATCCTTGGCAAGGGAAAACAATCTTTGGGGCATGCTTTATTCAGGTTGAAGAAGTTGATGCAGGTCTGCCACTTCCCGTTGGGCTTCAGGACCAACACGGGGTTGGCGACCCAAACCGGAAACTTGGCTTCACGGATAAAGCCGCATTTCTTGAGCCGGGCTACTTCTTCCTCTAAGGCCTTAGCCCGAGTTGTTCCCAGGCGCCTCTGCTTCTGGAACTTTGCAGGAACGCTCTTAACCAAATGAAAGGTGTGCATGATGACATTTGGAATGATTCCCACCATGTCCTCGTGTGACCATGCAAACACATCCAGGTTATCCTGCAAAAATTTGATTAGCTCTGCTTTCCTTTTGCAGCAGAGGTTTTGCCCGAGTTTGACCATCCGTGTAGGATTTTGTGGATCGATGTTTACTTCCTCGAGCTCCTCAATAGCTTGGAGCTCGGACCTGTCCTCGCCTATTCGGGATTCGATATCCTCACTTAGGATAATATTTTCCCCCTCGGCGCTCTGAGGATTTTCAATCTTAGGATTAGTCAAAGGTTCCTGAGATTCCTCTCCTCCACCTTGGATGGCCATCGTTAGCTGCCCGAGTTTCGATTTTCCCTTCATGGAAATGCTGTAGCATTCCCTGGCAGCAAGCTGATCGCCACGGACTGTGCATATCCCCGTGGAAGAAGGGAATTTCAACGCGAGGTGGCGAACGGAGGTGATGGCCTCAAAAGCTATGAGTGTGGGTCGGCCCAAAATAGCATTGTACGCAGCGGGGCAGTCGATGACCACGAACTCGAGGAGTTTGGAGACTGTCCGAGGTCCCTCTCCTAAGGTGATCACCAGCTCGATCATCCCTATGGCCACTAATCCTTCTCCTGAAAAACCATACAACATCATGGAGGTCGCCTTCAGTTCGGCGACAGTCAACCCCATCTTCTCCAGCGTGGACTGGAAAAGAAGGTTTACCGAGCTCCCATTATCGATCAGCACTCTCCTAACCCTCCGATTAGTGAGCTGCACTGCTACGACCAGGGGGTCTTTATGAGGGAATTGAATGTGGTTGGCATCTTCTTCAGTAAAAATGATTGGTTGCCTCTCCAATCGCTGCTGCATTGGCAGACGCTGCTTCGGGATGAACTCTACTCCATTATGCACCTTAAGTTCGTTTACGTACCTCTTTTGGGCACTCCTACTCGCACCAGCCAAATGCGAACCTCTTGTGATTGTGGATATCTCTCCTCCTATCACTGGGGGAGGGACGTCTTGATCTACCCGAGACCCAAGCTGACTGACCGGGACTTTCGGAGCAGGTCGGCCTGTCGAAGCCCTGTTCCGCGCGTATTAAGCCAAGGGGCCAGCTTTGATGAGAGTTTTGATCTCATCTTTCAAATGCCCACAATCATCGGTATTGTGGCCAACGTCGTTGTGGAAACGACAAAACTTGGAGGTGTCTCTCTTCCCCTTCTAGTGCTTTAACGGCTCCGGCTTCTTCCAGGGGAGGCGAGCAGAGTTCGCTAGGAAGATGTTCTCCCTAGAGTGGGTGAGCTCTGTATAAGTCGTGTAGACTGGCTTAAATTTTTCTACGGGCTTATTCTTCTTAAGGCCGTGCTGGTTGCCCTCGCCGTTCCCCTTTCTTTTGCCTCCACCGAACTGGTTATTCTGTGGAACGTTCTGGGTCACTGTCGCGACCTCCGTTCCCACTCCAGTGGGCTGCTCAGGGACCTAGCTGGTTCCTACAGCTGAGGCTTGGGCCTCCTCCAAGTTGATCCACCCTTGGGCCCTATTTAGGAACTCATTCACTGAGCTGACTCCCTTCCTTTGTATTTCGTTCCAGAGTCCCCCTCCGACGAGGATTCCAGTTCTCAAAGCCATGAGCTTGGAGCTGTCATCTGCGTCTCTGGCCCGAGAAGCAACGTTTGCGAACTTGGTCAGGTATGCCTTTAAAGGCTCATCGGGTTGCTGCCTTACGTTAGCCAGGGAGTCAGCCTTGACGTGGGCAGCCTGAGAGGCTCGGAATGCCCTTTTGAAGTTAGCAGAGAAAGTTTTCTAAGAGCTGATTGATTGTTTCTTGCTTTGTTTGAACCACTGTTTGGCTGGCCCGGTCAGTGTGGAGGGAAATATCAGACATCTCAGCTCAGGACCAATGTTGTGGGCCATCATCTGCGTATTGAACATCCCTAGATGATCCGACGGATCTCTGTCTCCGTTGAATTTGGACAGGTGCGGCATACGGAAACTGGGTGGGTATGCCGTTGCTGCTATGCTGGGGGCGAAGAGCTCAAGCTTGTCCCCTGAATCATATTCTTCTTTCTCTTTCTCCGACAAGAGCTTCCTCATTAGCTCCTCCATCTGAGCCAGGCGCTCAAGGGTTTTGTCCTGATTTCCTTGGTTATTCCGAGGCTGCTCGACAGCTCCGGATCCATTGTATACGTTTGGTGGGTTATTGCCCCTCCTATCTTGAGATAGGTTATTTAGGCCATTCCCGCCGTTACATACCTCGGATAGGTCTCCCCCTGAGCGAGCATGGCTGCCACCTCCTACTGGTCCCCCCTATGAGAGTTAAGGCGATCTCGCAGGTCTCCCCTCTTGGTGGCTTGAGGACTTTGCGCCGAGCTTAAGCGTTGGCGCAGGTCTCCGCCAGAAAGGTCACTTTGGCGATTGCCAGTCCAGTAGCTCCCGTTAGAGAAGCTCAGAGTCTACATCTGGGGGTGAGGATCCGGGCTCCCTCTGGGCGCCCTGCTACGTCGGGAAGGTCCTGCGGATGGCGGGTTTCTCCTGCTGCTACCATAAGCTAGAATATCTTGGATAGGCCGAGGAGGAGACTGATATCTTATTGGTGACGGAGGATGCCTGACTGGAGATGCAATCCTGGTTCCATCAGGGCAGATCAAGTTAGGTGGGGGCCTTTCGGCCCTACCAACCTGCGGGCCCCGCGCCTGGCGATCCAGACGAGGCGCATGACGGCTGGTGGGGACGGTCTGGTTCTGTGAGCCCTCCCCGGATCTCCTTCTAGAATTCCCTCGAGCCTTCCTGGGCGCGCTCGAGGCTGGCTGTGAGCTGGGAGTTGAAGTTCAGACCGAGCGGCTATACTGTTGTTCGGCTCTAGGTATTTCTTCGAAGTTTGCCTCTCGATGGTCCGACGAGGGAATAGAGTTGGATGTCGGAGGTTTGTCCGAACAGCTAGGCCTGGGCCGATTACCTCGGCGGGACTTAGGAGTCTCGCCTTGCCTCTTTTCGACGTTAGTGTCAGTTGTAAGAGGGGGTAGTCGGGCCAACACCTCCTTAATCTGCTGACTAGCTTTCGTTAGTTGGCTCCTCAGCTGAGCGTTCTCCATTTCTACCGCAGTGTAAAAATATGTGTTTGGATTAGGTGGCCGGGGCGCCGAACTTTCAGTGTCATCCTGGCCGACCGGCTACTTGCCCGGCCGCTGCTGGACCTTAGGATTTTGCTCACCGGAGATGGCGGCATGATGAGCCTCCTGCCCATCATGTTGTTCCGCCTCGTTACCGTGTCTTGATCGAGTGGTCACCATAGTTGGATGTCTGCGATAGCACCAATCTAACTAGCTCTCAATGAAAGTATCAAACTATTGACGTGGTTCTTCACCAATAGGTAATTAAGAGAATAAGAGGATGAGATTAGTGCGTAACAATGAACCGAAATAGATGAATGA
Organism: Humulus lupulus; assembly: GCF_963169125.1. Classification (NCBI taxonomy): domain Eukaryota; kingdom Viridiplantae; phylum Streptophyta; class Magnoliopsida; order Rosales; family Cannabaceae; genus Humulus; species Humulus lupulus. The sequence goes on along the minus strand of NC_084799.1, from coordinate 18,113,617 downwards.
TATTTTTATGGACTGGTGACACAATTACGTTTTTAGGTGGTTCAAATGTTAAAATCCTTCTACTCCACCAGCCGATATTATTGCTATATGCCTGGTATTCTTTACAGGGTATTTCCTTACACAATAGAATCCAACCCCTTCCAACTCTCAGGGTCTCCATATTTATAGGAGAGGGCACCTGAGAGTTGGTAAAGGGGGGGTCATCCCGTGACCTTCTTACCCATCATGTCACTTCTATGACATTCATGATTAATTCCTAAAACCTGACAAATGAAGTGTGGTCTAATCAATGGGTAAGGGGGATAATGGGCCGCACGGCCCAACCCAGTCGTGGGAGCCTGAATACGCACGTTCAGGCTGCGTGTCCGAGAAGTCAGGGATATATCAGACACGTGATGTCTGATATATGCACGTTTACCTTGCGTGGTTGACTTTATAAGAGATCATAGCTTCCAACTCCAGCTCGTACCACGAGCTGGATGCCTCCTCGACCTGTGGCTTTCACAGTCCTGACTCGGTCCTTAAGTAATCTTGGTGAACCTTTGGATACCCCAAGCTAACGAGGTAGGACCTGACGACAACAGCTCCGGTCATGGGGGATCCACATGGCTAATATAATTAGGCCATATCTCAGCTCGTTAATATCCCGTTGGAAAATTAGGGCGTACAAATATTTACCCATATATGAGTTTGAAATAAAATCATAAATTAATTAAGTAATATGAAAAACTTACATGATAATTATCTCTTTGATTTCCGGACGAAAATGTGAGTTTACAGGATCCAAAAAAGCCACCGAATGACTGTGTGGCTGAATTAATACTAACATCCAATGAAAGCTACAATAAAAAAACTTGTGTAAGATATTTATCAATAAACAAAATATATGAATATAAAATTAAGTTGACTTACTTGTTGTTCTAGGGAAAAATTAGAAACTGTGTCTCTAGCTCCATCTGTAGAAACCGATCGAAGAGATTTTTAGCACGTATTTCATTGGTTCCTGCATTAGTGGACACTAAAGCGGGATGTATGAAAGTGTACATGTGGTTCAATCCCTTAGTTTGCACCAAATCATCGAGGAAGCTACATATAATTAAAAAAGTTAATAAACTATTAAATTTCAAGTTAAACTAAATAAACTAAAAGATTATAAACACCATTGTACCTCATATATAATGTTAGCTCAGTCTGTCCAATCATCTCATAGTTGCAAAAATAGAGGATATCATCTTTCCCTAATAGAGCGATAGTTTGGAATCTAAATACCCTTTCAACAATTGGAATTTCTACCACGCGGTCAGCTTTCCATTTATCAATAAACTTCACCAAACACTTCAATATTCTTGTGATAGGCACTTCTGTAGGCTCCTGTGTCAATGCCTCTATTTTTTTCTTTGATTGTCTTGGTTGTTGAGTAGAGGGCGCAAGTGGCTCTTTCGTTTATTGATTAGTAAGAGCCCAATGTTGTGGCCATCCAACATCATACCCGACTGCTTGTCCATCCAATGTATATCCTTCCATTGTAAGAGGATATGGTAAACTACCATTCTCTTAAATGGCTACCTCAACTCTCACACGATAATTTTCAGGAGGCAGTTGAACTCTGTGTATTTCTGTGCAACATGTACTTAAAAGTTTCCCCTCTGCAACTATATTTTGTGTCGAACCAAGACACAACTTACAATTAATCTGTTACATTCCAATTAATTTGTTAGAATTTTCGATAAACTATGTTATTTTTACTGTATCAAATATATGCAATAATGAATTAATAAGAAACTATCACCTCATCAGGAAAATTTGAATGTGGTGGTGGGGGAGCACATGGTGCCTATGTCGGTGGTGGAGGAGCAAATGGTAGCTGTGAGGGTGATTCCATCAACAACGAGAGAATAAAAGCTTCCAGACCAAGTCCTAGCCTCCGGAACGTCGAATTCCACCCAACACGGAAGTAGAATCGATCCCGAGCCCAAAAGGTTAAGTTCCCGAACTAAAAACCTTCTCAGGGCCAAAAATCCCCTTAAGAGCCGCAACCGCATGCTCCCATGTCGCGGCCCACCCCTTATCAGAGGCTCAGCCTCCATAGCCATTCGAAATGCGTTGTAACCCATCCTTTGTAGCACCGCGGCCCGCCCTTGCCACTAAGCCAACCTGGCTCCCATTTTTCCCTAGAGGGCCGCGACACACCAAGAACAGAGCCACGACCCAGCCTTTCGAACCCAGAATTTCTGGGTTTTTTCCTTAGTCGAACCCAACTAGATACAATCCATTTATATCCCAATCTTTCAACTCAATCCCCATAATCAACATAATCCTTTCCAATAGCAAAACCTAGCAAATTACTAGATTAAAACTCATCAACAAATCTCAAAACTCAACCTCCCAATTACCAAGCATGCATGAACTTAAGCTTTAAACAAAACCACAAAATTAGCATGAACATGTTTCGAATTCAAGCCCTTACCTCTGATATGATGATCCCCTTGAGCTAATCTCCTAGTTCCCCAAGCTCAATACCTCAATTCCTAGGCTTTGTTCTTCAGTTTTCCCCAAAATTCTTCCCAAGCTTCATAAGATAGAGAGAAAATGAGGGAGGGAGAAAGAGTGAGCTGCTGAGACTTTCTTTCCTTTAATTTCCTAAACCATCTGAGAAATTCCCAACCCACCAATTCCTATACTTGGACAGAAATGAACAAATTGTCCTTTTGCTCTTAGCCAATTCATCACATGCTCCCGAGGGAAATTTTGTCCTGTCTCATACCCCGCTACTCACAATTTGCGCCCTATAATTCCCGTTACTTCCAATATTCTCACATGATTACCATATAATTTCCCATTACCCACTAAATCCTGGTAATGTACTAAATTACTAAAGTACCCCCAAGCTCACCCCGAGCCGGGTATTAAACCCTGTTGTGACTTTTCCGCTAGCTTGCTCATCAGGATTTCCTCACGTCGAGTAACCCAAATATATCCACATAATAATGTGGTCTCAATCACACAAACACGTATTTTAATTTATACCCCGAACGGGTCAAATTACTAAAATGCCCTTCTTATAAGAAGCGGGCCCACGTACACATTTAATAATTCTAAACAGGCAAGCATAATCATATTATAATATAATTCACATAATAACATGCTCATACTATACTAACACATAATTAACATAATGATTGCCTCCCGGCCCCCTAATCCAAGCACTAAACCATATTAGGGAATTTGGGATGTTACAACTATCCCCTCCTTACAGGAATTTTGTCCTTGAAATTTTACCTGAACAGCTCGAGATACTGGTCTCGCATGGTTGATTCCAACTCCCAGGTCGCCTCCTCGACCATGCTGTTCCTCCATAATACTTTCACTAAAGGTATAACTTTATTCCTCAGGACCTTGTCCTTCCCGTCTAATATCTGGATTGGCTGTTCCTCAAAGAACAAATCCGTCTACAGCTCCAGATCTTCATAACTCAATACGTGAGTCTCATCAGATACATACTTCTGCAGCAATGAAATATGAAACACATTGTGCATGGCCGACAGCGCCAGAGGTAATTCCAACCTATACGCCACCTAACCGATCCTTTCCAGGATCTCAAATGGTCCTACAAACCTAGGGCTCAGCTAGCCCTTCTTGCCAAATCTCCTCATCCTATTGAGTGGCGAGACTTTAAGGAAGACATAGTCTCTCACCTGGAACTCCATGTTCCTACGCTTCAGATTCGCATAACTTCTCTGTCTACTCTGCAATGCAAGCATCCGAGCTCTGATCTTTTCGATAGCTTCATTGGTTCTCTGAACTGCCTCACACTATACAACTGCCCTGGACCTCTCCGACTTAAGGCATCAGCCACCATGTTGGCTTTCCCTGGATGATAAAGAATATCGCAATCATTATCTTTCACCAGTTCCAACCAACGCCTCTGTCTCATATTCAAATCCTTTTGTGTAAAGAAGTACTTAAGGCTCTTTTGGTCTGTATATATCTCACACTTCTCTCCATAAATGTAATGTCTCCATACCTTCAACGTAAAAACCATTGCTGCCAACTCCAGATCATGGGTTAGGTATCTCTGCTCATAATCCTTCAATTGACGTGACACATAGGCAATCACCTTCTCTGCCTACATAAGAACACAACCTAACCCCTATCTCAAAGCATCGCAATAAACCATAAAATTCTCTTGATCTATCGGAAGACTCAGGACTGGGGCGGTAATCAAACGCCGCTTCAACTCTTGGAAGTTGTTTTCACATCTATCTGACCACGTAAACTTTTGATTCTTATGTGTCAACTCTATTAGTGGGGACGATATTCTTGAGAATCCTTCCACAAACTTCTGATAATAACCTTCCAATCCAAGGAAGCTTCTAATCTCGGAGGCATTCCTTGGCCTTGGCCAATTCCTAACAGCCTCAATCTTAGCTGGGTCCACCTTGATCCCATCTCTACTAACGATATGACCCAAGAATGTCACCTGTGGTAACCAAAACTCACACTTTTTAAACTTCGCAAACAACTTGTGCTCTCTCAATCTCTGCAAGACCAACCGGAGGTGCTGCTCATGCTCTTCCTTGGACTATGAATAAACCAAAATATCGTCGATGAAGACGATCATGAACCGGTCTAGATAGTCCTTGAACACTCTGTTCATTAAGTCCATGAAAGCTGTCGGGGCGTTAGTCAAACCAAACGACATAACGAGGAACTCATAATGCCCATATTTGGTACAGAAAGCTGTCTTGGGCATGTATTCGTCCTTAATCCTCAACTGGTGATAACTTGATCAAAGATCTATCTTCGAAAACACCATTTTACCTTGCAATTGGTCAAATAAGTCTATCCTTGGTAGATGATACTTGTTCTTGATAGTCGGCTTATTCAGTTTTCTATAGTCTATGCACATTTTTAGAGAACTGTAATGCCCCAAACTCTAGGGACCGTTACGGTGTGCCTTGTAAACAGTGCTAAACTCGCTAATCAAGTCATTTGGCAAAAATCGTGCAACTAAGTATGATTAGCGGTTTAAGGATTAAACATTTTGGTTAGGATGTAACGTCTCACTAGAACGTTTAATATATACATTGGGATCCCGAAAATAGAATTTCAGAGTTTATTACAGAAAATGTTTACAACAGGCCGTTCAAAGCGGCAAAACAGGGTTCAACCCTAGTTCCACTTTAAACCTCGGTCGTGACGGACGAGCAGCTGCATATGTACACACCATCACCTAAGCCCTCCAACTCAAGGATGGTCTAGCTTCCTCTTGCCTTTACCTGCACCACATAGCACCCGTGAGCCGAAGCCCAGCAATAAAACATAATACTTTTCATAAACATTATCAAATGATTATCATTATAATCATACTGAGCATAAAACTTTCAAACCAATGAGTGAGCATCACATGATTCAAGAGGGAGAGTGGCTGCTAGGTAAGCCACTAGCCTTCAAGTGCTTATTTCATTCATCGACCCTCGAGGTCAGTCTTGCATTAATGCTCTTTGAGCCATTCAATGCTGATGGTCGATTAGATCTAACCTCTGTTGGCTTGCGTGATCCACACTAAGGCCGTTCTGGCTAATAAGTCAGCGCTATGTGACCAGTGTCCAGTATCACTGTCGAACGTGACTCATAAGTCACAGCTTCGCAGCTGATACCAACACCTTTGCCAGTTCTGACTGATGAGTCAGTGCAACGTGACCAGTGCCCAGTACCACTGCCGAACTTGACTCATAAGTCACAGCTTCACAGCTGATACCAACACCTTTGCCGATTCCGACTGATGAGTCAGTGCAACGTGACCAGTGCCCAGTACCACTGCCGAACCTGACTAATGAGTCACAGCTTCACAGTTGATACCAGCACCTTTGCCAAATCTGACTAATTAGTCAGTACCAGGCACAAGTAAGCAATGCTATCAATATGTATCATATGCCAGTTATCCAAGAGTAGGGCATTCAGCATGCTTACTAAACAGTTACTAGCATAATCATGATCATGCACAAACTCAGAGACTCAAGCTCTGGCCAATCTCATATTCATCATTCATGGCATGCCCTAATCACATGTTTCTCGTGCATCACATGCATCACACTTAATCATCCAGCATGCCTC